>NC_090389.1:59538025-59643347 GCF_036365525.1 Heterodontus francisci
CAGCACATCATCTTCCGATTAGGCATTCTGCAGACCTCTGGACTCAACATTGAGTTCAACAACTTCAGACCGTGATCACCATTTTGATTTTTTTTAAACCATGTACCAGTCTTAAACTTATTTTTCGTGTTTTGCTTTCAGACAGAGCTGTTCATTATTCTGTCATTAACACTTTGGCTGGACAAATGCTTTATCTTTTACTATTGTTACACCTGACCCTTCCAGTCAAAGCCCTCCATCAAAATATACGATTCTGATTGTGGTGGGAGAAACGCACTGTTAATTCAATCCTGTCCCTCCACAGATCGCCTAACACATAATTTTAACCCTTCCAAGTTAAAGAAAGACCCAGTCAAATTGTACCATCTATTAATCCCCGAATGAGGCTAACCAAACCAGGTGTCTTTAAATCAACAAATTAACTGTTTAATCAGAAAAACAACATTCTTAAACAGTGAAGATACAAACAACATTTAAAACAGAAAAAAATTAGAGTCCTTGCAAGTTTACAGTCCAATGTTGCTTGAAGTCCTCACAGCCATCCGATGGGGAAAAAAGGTTCTTCAACAGTCATAGAGTCATACAGCACAGAGAGAGGCCCTTCGGCCCATCATGTCTGTGCCAGTCATCAAGCACCTATCTATTCTAATCCCATTTTCCAGCACTTAGCCCATAGCCTTGTATGCTATAGCGTTTCAAGTGCTCACCTAACTACTTCTTAAATGTTGTGATGGTTCCTGCCTCTGCCACCTCTTCAGGCAGTGCATTCCAGATTCCAACCACCCTCTGGTGAAAAAAACTTTCCCTCAAATCCCCTCTAAATCTCCTGCCCCTTACCTTAAATCTATGCCCCCTGGTTATTGACTCCTCCGCTAAGGGAAAAAGTTTCTTCCCTATCGAATCTATCAATGTCCCTCATAATTTTGTATACCTCAATCATGTCCCCCCCTCAGCCTTCTTTGCTCTAAGGAAAACAACCCTAGCCTTTTCAGTCTCTATTCATAGCTGAAACGCTCCAGCCCGGGCAACATCCTGGTGAATCTCCTCTGCACCCTCTCCAGTGCAATCACATCCTTCCTATAGTGTGGTACCCACAACTGTACACAGTACTCCAGCTGTGGCCTAACTAGCGTTTTATACAGCTCCATCATAACCTCCCTGCTCTTATATTCTATGCCTCAGCTAATAAAGGCAAGTATCCCATATGCCTTCCTAACTACCTTATTTACCTGTGCTGCTGCCTTCAGTGATCTATGGACAAGTACACCAAGGTCTCTCTGACCTTCTGTACTTCCTAGGGTCCTACCATCCATTGTTTATTCCCTTGCCTTGTTAGTCCTCCCAAAATGCATCATCTCACACTTCTCAGGATTAAATTCCATTTGCCACTGCTCTGCCCATCTTACCAGCCCATCTATATCATCCTGTAATCTAAGGCTTTCGTCCTCACTATTTACAACACCACCAATTTTCGTGTCATCCGCGAACATACTGATCATAACTCCTATAGTCACGTCTAAATCATTAATGTACACTACAAACAGCAAGGGTCCCAGCACCAATCCCTGTGGTACACAACTGGTCACAGGCTTCCACTCGCAGAAACAACCCTTGACCATCACCTTCTGCCTCCTACCACTAAGCCAATTTTGGATCCAATTTGCCAAATTGCCCTGGATCCCACGGGCTCTTACCTTCCTAACCAATCTCCCATGTGGGACCTTATCAAAAGCCTTACTGATGTCCATGTAGACGATATCAACTGCTTTGCCCTCATCTACAAATCTAGTAGAACAGTTCGTAGTCTAATTCCAGCAGTCAGTGATGCTTTCCTTCTCCAGCCATGGATTTCAACAATTAACAACTTGCAAATACTTTCAATAGAATCAATCTGACTTTAGAGATTATGAGGGATAGAAGATTGTCACAGTCTAACTTCCCTTCCTTCAGTTTAAATAATCAGAGATCTCTGTTTTGGCTGAACTTTTTTTTCGAATTTTGTGAGATAATAATAATTAAACAGACTAAATTCTCTTCCTTCAGTTTAAATGGCTGAGAGCTCTTCTTTCAGGTACTAACATCAGCTGTCTGTCTGTGTTCTCTCTGTTCAAACAGACTGTTTCAACTAAAAAGCCAGTTCAAAAGAATCGTAACAAATGTATCTCTCGATGTTCAGTCCCAGTGGCTGTATCCAAGGCAGTGAGAATGCACTCTTTGACTCAGTCTTTACAGCTTGCTGCCTTAAAGCAGTACAGCTATTTTCCAGCCTTAAAAGCACACTGTATATTTCCCAGAGAGTAAAAAAAAAAACAGAATCATGGACAATATGGCTATTACTACTCCCTTTGCTTTTTATTCCATGACACTTTGTCATTTAATCTCTCCTGCCTTCCTCCCTATCACAGGCCTTCTCTTTTGTTCTTCTTCCCCCTTCCCCTCCTTTGATTTGCTCAAAGCCTATTACATTTCTAATTTTTGCCAGTTCTGATGAAAGGTCACAGACCTGAAATGTTAACTCTGCTTCTCTCTCCACAGATGCTGCCTGACCTGCTCAGTATTTCCAGCACTTTCTGTTTTTCTTCCTGAATGCTATCCATGTGTTTGGGAAGTCGTCATGAGGTTCATTGTTGTAAATAAATAGTAGAACTTACTGAGGAGCACGACCATCTGTTTGAAGCAGACTTTGGAGATTGCCAAGTTCTTCGCAGAGATCGATGCATTAAAGTCAGAGATTTTATTATTAGAGGTACAGCACTGAAACAGGCCCTTCGGCCCACCGAGTCTGTGCCGAACATCAACCACCCATTTATACTAATCCTACACTAATCCCATATTCCTACCAAACATCCCCACCTGTCCCTATATTCCCTACCACCTACCTATACTAGTGACAATTTATAATGGCCAATTTACCTATCAACCTGCAAGTCTTTTGGCTTGTGGGAGGAAACCGGAGCACCCGGAGAAAACCCACGCAGACACAGGGAGAACTTGCAAACTCCACACAGGCAGTACCCGGAATTGAACCCGGGTCCCTGGAGCTGTGAGGCTGCGGTGCTAACCACTGCGCCACTGTGCCGCCCTCTCCATACATCAGTGCATAAAGAATGTCCTTACAGTGCCTCATCAACGTTTCTTTGTCAGGGAATTGCATCATCTTATGTAGAAAGCCCAAAGCTTCACATGTTGATTCATTTGCTCAAATCGTTCTTTCACAGACATTCTCATTGTTCACAAACTGATTGAAAAATTCAGTTTTGAGCTTGACTTCTGGATTGTTAACTGGTTCATATTTGTAGCTGAATTGATGCTTTGGTATAATGAACATGTATATGAACACCACTATTTTCAGCTATTTCCTCAGCTGTTGTCAGAGCTGCTTCGTACCTGACTTCCCTGTAGTTTTCAATATGGTCACGGCATGCATTTTATCAAGTTTGTGACTGCAACAACGTTGACCTCTTTCTTGTTTTTGTGTGCTTTTGCTCACCACATAGACTTAAAAATTTACATCGTACCACACCACAATGGAGACAGGAAACTTGAATTCAGGGGGTTGAAATGCTGGGGTGAGTGCTTCACGAAAACATTAGTGTCTGCTTGCTCCGATTCAGCCAATGTGATGAGGCCATCCTGGACTTCAGCTGTTTGATATCATACAGCTTTTATGCTGTCAATACTGCATTCTCAGCATGTTTCACATACTAGCTTCACAGTGACATTGACATAATCTGTGAGAATCTTCCAACCATGAACAAAGGCAGAGAACAGAACATAAATCCTTTGCAGAATACCAAAGAGGAACATGGATTCCATTGAAGATATTGCAGAATCCCCCATTGCGAGATTGAGTGAGTCGCATTCACATGGAATAAAAAATGCTCTTGAATTTTGATTAAGGATTCTTGCCTGTACTCCTGTATTCCTCCCCTTCATGTTTGCAAAGTTGTCATAACTCTGACCCTGGCAGACTTGGATATTTATATCACATTCCTTCAGAGTGGTCAGTATAGTATCAGTTAGCTCTTCCCCTGTGGACTCTTCCACTGTTTCAAAACCAATGAAGTGCTCCTGAATAATAAAAGGCAAAATACTGCAGATGCTGGAAATCTGAAATAAAAACAGAAAATGCTAGCAATACACTGCAGGTCTGGAAACATCTGTGGAGAGTGAAACAGAGTTTATGTTTCAGGTCTGTGACCTTTCATCAGAACTGGCAAAGGTTAGAATGTAATAGGCTTTGAGCAAGTGAAAGGAGGGAGGGGGGAAGAAGAACAAAAGGGAAGGTGTGTGATAGGGAGGAGAGCAGAAGAGATTAAATGACAAAGATGTCATGGAATAAAAGGCAAAGGGAGTTGTAATAGCCATAGTAAAAGACAAAACATTTGTCCAAAGAGAGCATTAATGGCAGAACAGCTCTGTCAAAAGTAAAAAAACATGAAAAACAAGTTGAAGACTGGCACATGGTAAAAAAACAATCAAAATGGTGGTCATGGTCTGAAGTTGTTGAACTCAAAGTTGAGTCCAGAGGTCTGTAGTGTACCTAATCGGAAGATAAGTTGCTGTCCTTGAGCTTACGTTGAACTTCACTGGAACACTGCAGTAGGCCGAGGACAGAAATAAAGGTTAAGTGTGTGGGCAAAAACCTGGCAGATGGAGTATAATGTGGGAAAATGCAAGATTGCCATCTCTGGCAGGAAGAATAGAAAAGTGGAATTATATTTAAAGGGAGAGAGACTGTAGAATAGTGCAATACAGAGGGATCTGGGTGTCCTTGTACATGAATCACAAAAGGTCAGCATGCAGGTACAACAAGTAATTAGCAAGGCAAATAGAATGTTGGCCTTTACTGCAAGGGAATGGAGTATAAAAGTAGGGAAGTCTTGCTACAACTGTGTAGGGCATTGGTGAGACCACACCTAGAGCACTGCAAACAGTTTTGGTCTTCATATTTAAGGAGGAATATATTTGCATTGGAGGCAGTTCAGAGAAGTTTCACTGGGTGATTCCTGGGATGAGGGGTTTGTCTTATGAGGAAAGGTTAAGCAGCTTGGGCCTATTGGAATTTAGAAGACTGAGAGGTGACCTTATAGAAACATATAAGATTCTGAAGGGGCTTGTCGGGGTAGATGTGGAGAGAATGTTTCCCCTCATTGGGGAATCTAGAACTAAGGGGCACAGTTTCAAATTAACGGGTCACCCATTTAAGATGGAGATGAGGAGGAATTTCTTCTCTCAGAGGGTTGTTTGTGTTAGGAATTCTGTTCCCTAGTGAGCAGTGGAGACTGGGTAATTAAATATATTCAAGGCTGAGTTAGACAGATGTTTGATTGACAAAGGAGTCTAGGGTTATGGGGGCAGGCAGGAAAGTGGAGTTAAGGCCACAATCAGATCAGCCATGATCGTACTGAATGGCAGAGCAGGCTCAAGGGGCAGAATGGTCTACTCCTGCTCCTATTTCTTATGTTAATCGGACAACCCGACACTATTGGACCTCCCCCCACTATGATTGAGACCTACCACTCCCCCCACCCCAACTCCCCCCTTCCCACCCCCCACCAGAGCACCATTGGGCTCACAGCCAGCAATCAGGAAGCCCCAACCCCCAAGATCTCTCTCACTCCCCCATACACCTATTTGCTCTTGTAGGGTTTGGCCCTGTGAAGCAGGCATCTCCCCCAAAAGGCCTCCAACCTGTCAATCCAGCTGTTGGGAACCCCACTTAAAGGAGACCTGCAGTTAAATTCTGCAGGACATTTGGGAAATCCATTCTTCTGAGATTCCTAACAGCTTCCCTGCACAGAAATTACCCCCCAAGCTAAATTCCAATGGCCCTCCCCATTCTATAGCAGTCCCAAAGACTGGCCCCCTCTCATATGTCTCCATTCCCACTTCCCTCCAAATTGTTACCAATGGCACCCACCCCCCCCCCCCCCCCCACCATCCCAATCGCCTCCTCCCCTCCCACTCTAGGACCTACCCAAGGGCCACTGCTGGGGAGACAGCTGACCCAACTTCAATCTCATGGAACCAGCAAGTTGCCTCTGAATGCCCGATTGGCGTCTGTAGCTCATTGGCAATACGCTGATGAAGCCTGAGGCCTAATTACGGCTGAGCTTTAGGACTCCAGCATCTGGCATGTGCCACCTGTTTCATGTCTAAAAATGAGCCAAAATGAATTTTCACCCCAGTTAATGCTAATATTCAATTTAAATGTTGAATTTTGAAACTAAACAACCAGATGGAAGTAAGCGTAGAGAAAGGAAAGAAATGTAGCGATTGAAAGAGGATGGGGTTAAGGGAGAGAGAAAATGGAGGTTGAGGGAGAAAAGATTGGAAAGGGAGAATGAGGTTGAGATGGGACAGAGAGGATGGATTGATAAAGAGTTGGTTTGGGTACAGGGAGTTGAGAGTCTTGGTAAGGATGAGAGAGGTGTGTTTGAGAGAAAATAAACTGGCTAGAGACGGAGAGAAGAGGTAGAGAGAGGGAGATGAAGACTAGGGGATTAATAAAATAGATTGAAAGAGAGGAAGTTGAGACACAGAGAAAGAAGGAGGTTGAGAAAGTAAGCAAAGGGCATTTAGAGAGGGAGAGTTAAGAGACCAGGTAGAGAAAAATAAAATGTCATTGTGATATAGAGACAGAATAAACGGGCAGATTAGAGAGAAGTGATGGGTGTTGAGAGAGAAGGCATTTGAGAGAAGAGATTTCAGAGAGAAAGAGGGACAACTTGAGACGAGTAAAAAGACAAATCGAGATAAACACAACCATACAGTTTTTTCCCCTCTTTGAAATATTAAAAAAAAATCTTGTATTGTAAAAAACAAACAAAGCTTCTTTGAGGAAGACTGTTGGGAAGGATGAGAAAGGACAAAAGGAAAACCAATTCAGGGTAAGGGGCCTCTGGCATCTTGTTACCTGTTCTTGTGGTGAATGAATGGGATTGGAGGGTGGAGTAATCGTGGTTTTCTTTGAAACTTTCTTTCATCGAGCCTGTGGGGAGCCAGGAAAAAGGTGTATTGAGAATATAGGGGAATGAGATAAGGGGACTGTAACTACACAGGGAAGTTACAAGGAGAAGGAAAGTCATAAAAGGGATATCTGCTGTGGGAGATGGTGGGGGCAGATGGGTGAATGGGATACTCGGATTAAATCAGTTACAACAGCATAGGGCAGGGTTAAAGAGACTGATGGGGAAAAGGAAGAGTGGAGGGGATTGAGAAAAACGAGTGGGGAAGAGACAGTGGTAATGAATGGTGCAGCAGATGGGGTAAGGAGGAGGGGAAAGGGAAAAGTGGAGCGAAGCAGAGTAAAGTTGAGTGAGGGCTGTGTAGTGTTTTGAAAATTGCATTGTGCCAATCTACCACCTTTTGATATGCATTCAGAGCCATCATCTGTATTCCCAAGTTGGAAAAGTGGCTGCAGAGGTTTGAAGGTGCAATGACAGATTTTGCAATCACAGATGACGAGAGGAAAAAAAGGCCTTACTTCTCCACTATGAAGCTAAAGAACTGGAGGATTTCTTTGAGACACTTATGCCTGAGCAAGATGACTATGACTCATCAAAAAGTGCAATAACCTATTTCACGCTCAAGAAAAACGCCATATATAAAACAAGTGTCTTCTGATGCCCTAAGCAAGAAGCAAATGAGACAACTGACAAATATTGCATGTGATTGAGCCAACTAGCAACCAAATGTTATTTCAGTGATGTTGAACCTGTCGAACGGGAAATCAAAACCCAAATAATTAATGGTTGTCTCTCTAGTCAACTACGTTGAAAAGCACTCAAGAAAGACAGAAAGCTGTGAGAGCTTTTGGACTTAGCAAGATCACTATTGCTGTCAGAGCTACTGAAGTTGAGGCTGCTAACAGTAACTCCCACACTCCAAGTTCAACTTCTATGAATACTGTTCATCGCTTATATGCCAGGAAACCACCTGCAAAGCAACAATAGCAGTCTCATAAGCAGAGTTACAACTTGTTCAAAGAATATTTCCACTGTGGCAGTGCTTATCCACACCAGACAGAGAGTCCTGCTACTGGTAAACACTGTAAAGCTTGTGGAAAACCCAACTACTTTGCTTGTGTTTGTCACTCATCAGCAAAATCAACTACTAAGACCAATACCAACAGAAGGGTTGGAACCCTCAGTTCCGAAGAAGGGTCACTGACCCGAAACGTTAACTCTGCTCCTCTTTTCACAGATGCTGCCAGACCTGCTGAGTGGTTCCAGCATTTCTTGTTTTTATTTCAGATTTCCAGCATCCGCAGTATTTTGCTTTTATTATACCAACAGAAGGGTGCCACATATGCATACCACAGCAAAAGGGTGAGAGAATGTAGCCAATGTAGAGGCAGATGACCTTGAATATACTTTTCAGCTCCCTTCCGGACACATCAAACAGCCACGTGTGACAGTGACCATTGGCTGCTCGGACATAGATGCTCTCATAGATACAGCAGCATCTGTCGATGTCATGGGAGACAAAAAGTTTAACAGACTTCAGGATTGCCCCATTCTCTGCAAACCAGGAAATACGAAAATTTTCCCTTACAACAGTGACAAACCGCTGAAAGTTCTCAGAACATTTGAAACGTCAGTCTCATTTAAAACACTAGAACAAATGCTCTATTCTATGTCATATCTGGAGAATATAGCACACTTAGTTTCCACACAGCAACAGATCTGCACATGATTACAGTCACATGTGCGATTCCTACACATAACAACAACATTCTCAAACTGTATGCTGATCGCTTCACTGGTATTAGCAAACTGAAAGGTGTTACATGCAAGCTGCATGTAGACCGTAATGTGCTCCCAGTTGCGCATCAACGGCGACTAATACGATTTCATGTCAGGAAGCAGACAGAGAAGGAACTTCAATGCCTACTTGACATTACAGAGAATGTTAGAGATGAGCCTACCCCTTGGGGCTTACCCACACAAGTCATCAAGAAACCGAAGAGCGAGAACCAGATTAGAATCTGCATTGATCTGCGATCACCAAATCAAACCATACAAGAAAAACAGTTGACACTGACAATTGATGATATCATAAAGTGAATGGTGATAAACACTTTGTTAAACTTGACCTTAATGCAGGCTACATCAAATCAAGCCTGCAGAATAATCGAGATATCTTACTGTATTCTCTACTCACTTTGGTCTTTTATGATACAAGAGGCTCAACTTTGAAGTTAGTTCAACAGCTGAGGTATTTCAGCAAATGATTCAATCTGCACTTCAAGAACTTGAAGGCACGGTGAACATCAGTGATGACATTCTCATCTGCAGTCATAGTGAAAGTGAACTGAAGATATGCCTACATGCATGCCTGCAACATCTCAGAAAATGTAACCTGATCTTGAACAAAGACAAATGCTTGTTTAATGAAAGCAGAATTGAATTCTTTGGTCATGTATTCAGTGGTGAATGAGTATCACCTGATCCTCAGAAAGCCAAAGCCATTGCAAACGCTGCAGATCCTAGAAACATGCAGGAAGTCCGGAGTCTGCTAGGACTCATCACATACTGTAGTCACCTCATTCCTGACCTCGCTACATTACCTGCTCCCCACGCGATCTGACAAAAGAGATGACCAAGTGGGAGTGGACTAAATCACACAAACAGGTGGTATGACCAGATTAAACGACAGTTGTCAGCAAACTGCACAAATGCCTATTTCGACCCTGAGGAAACCACCCAGCTAGTCGTAGATGCAAGCCTGGTTGGCTTAGGTGCAGTTCATGTGCAAAAAGACAAGACTGGTAACCCATCAATCATTGCAATGGCAAGCAGATCGCCTGTAGAGCAACATTATTCGCAAACAGAGAGAGAAGCACTCTGAATCACTTTCATCTCTATTTGTATGGAAGCGAGTTTGAAGTAATAACAAATCAGACCACGAGTGAGCTTGTTCAACAACCCACATAGCAAACCACCCACTTTAATAGAGCACTGGATACTCAAACTATAAAAGTAAAAGTTTCATGTTGAGTACTGGACAGGCAAGCTCAACTCAGTGGACTATCTTTTGCTACATTCGTTGCTGACAATCAGTCCTATTAGCCATCAGGGAAAGGTTGCTGAAGAACATCTTAACTAAGTAAGCCTAAATGTGGTGCCAAAGTCACTAAAACTAGCTGACATCAAAGTAGCAGCAAAACAAGATGAGGCGTTGCAATTATGTATGGAGGCTATGGAACGGCGCTACGGAAAAGACGTGATTGAGAGAACGCCTACAAACAAAATCGCTCACACACTACAAGGTCTTCACAATGTTCGAAATGTGCTCACCGTTACAACTACATCTGATCTTATATTACGTAACAACTGTATTGTCATTCCACACTCATTGATGGAATGTCTTGTCGACATATCCCATGAAGGACACTAGGGAATTATTAAAACCAAACAACTCCTTAGGGAAAAGATATGGTTCTCAGGAATAGACCGCATGGTAGAGCACAAAATCTATCATTGTTTGCCATGTTAAGCAACCACAATATCAAATCCTTGTCATCCTCGCAAGATATCCAAATCCAGGACCATGGATTGAAATTAGCCTTGATTTCGCAGATTTGCCCACTGGTGAAGACCTGCTTGTTATCACTAACACTACAACAGATTCCCAATCATGGAATTAGTTACATCAACTTTAACGGAAGCAGTCATCACAAAGCTTGACCAGATCTTTGCCTTGTTTGGAATCCCTCAAACCAGAGATAGGCACCAACATGTTGCACCATAGATATATGTCAAAATTATTGTGTCAGTCACAGACATGGGGCAATTAATCTGTATATAAAGTGATTAGCCAACCTAAAGCATAGTCCAATTTAAAACACATTTCTCCCTAATTAGTGAGATACCTGGCATTGTTTTCACTTCAAAAGTAGTCAATGTCTTCCCGCACACTTGATGTAGCGATGCGGAGAATTCAGACAGATGTCCATCTGTCAGAAGTGGTCTTGATCTCTTTCTCTTCCCTCCCTCTCCCTCTGTGTCCATCCTTCTTCCCTCTCTGTTAGACCTCATGGTGTAGGGGTGACATATTAGCATGGATAAAGGACTGATTAGCTAACAGGAAGCAGACAGTAGGGATAAATGGGTCTTTTACGGGTTGGCAAGCTGTAAATAGTGGAGTGCCACAGACATTAGTGCTGGGGCCTCAACTATTTACAATTTATATCAATGACTTGGATGAAGGGACCGAATGTATGGTTGCTAAATTTGCTGATGGCACAAAGATAGGTAGGAAAGTAAGTTGTGAAGAGGACATAAGGAGTCTGCAAATGGATATAGATAGGTTAAGTGAGTGGACAACAATTTGGCAAATGGATGTGGGAAAATGTGAAGTCATCCACTTTGGAAGGAAGAATAGTGAAGCACCATATTATTTAAATGGAGAAAGATTACAGACCTCTGAGGTATGGAGAGATCTGGGTGTCCTGGAACATAAATCACAAAAGGTTGCTATGCAGATACAGCTAGTGATTAGGAAGGCAAATGGAATGTTGTTAATTGCAAGGGGAATGGAATATAAAAGTAGGGATGTTCTGCTACAGTTGTACAGGGTATTGGTGAGATCACATCTGGAGTACCGTGTACAGTTTTGGTCTCCTTATTTGAGAAAGGATATAAATGCATTAGAGGCACTGAAGAGAAGGTTCATTCGACTGATACCCGGGATGGGGGCGGGGTTATCTTATGCGGAAAGATTGGACAGGTTGGGTCTGTATCCATTGGGGTTCAGAAGAATGAGAGGTGATCTTATTGAAAAATGTAAGATCCTGAGGGGACTTGACAGTGTCATGAAGGTGCTTCCGTTATTACTATTTTTTGAGGACTCGTGTTTAAAAGATAGCGAAATTGGTTCATTTGAAAGACTGAGGAGATGCCTGGATTTGTTTTTTTTAAAGGGTTAATGGAAGGACACTTTGGATTTGTTTTTCGAAAAAACTCATACTGGAAGAGACAATGAAGTGCTAAAATAAGTATAAGGAGCCTTGCTGGCTATTGAAGTTGTTAACAGAGAAGTCATATGTCTAGGTTTATGGTTGTCAGGAGTTTTGGCTTTTCAGTTTAGTTTAGTTTAGTTTAGAGATACAGCACTGAAACAGGCCCTTCGGCCCACCGAGTCTGTGCCGACCATCAACCACCCATTTATACCAATCCTACACTAATCCCATATTCCTACCACATCCCCACCTGTCCCTATATTTCCCTACCACCTACCTATACTAGGGGCAATTTATAATGGCCGATTTACCTACCAACCTGCAAGTCTTTTGGCTTGTGGGAGGAAACCGGAGCACCCGGAGGAAACCCACGCAGACACAGGGAGAACTTGCAAACTCCACACAGGCAGTACCCAGAATTGAACCCGGGTCGCTGGAGCTGTGAGGCTGCGGTGCTAACCACTGCCACTGTGCCGCTGTGATTTGGCTTGGACTGTTTGAATGCTCAGTTGTTGTGTTGCCTGCTATTAGAGAAGCCACCCAACTCATCCTTTTCCACCTGTTTTGAAAAATCTTCTGAGAATCCAGTCTGATCACTGAAACTACTGATGCAGTAATTCCCCCGAAAAGCCTGCAAGACTACTCCTCGCGTCTCCTGAACAGAAATGCTCCAGAAATATCCCAGGGACAGCCGTCTACGTGTACCTGGACGCCAGACCAAAGGCCATCTGGAACATTCCATACCTTATCCTTTTTCTTCAAGAACTGATAATAACTTGGCAAAGTATTTTTTTTTAAAGTTGATCTCTGCAGAATCAGTTTTTTTCATTTTTCTTTATTTTTTTCCTCTAACTGGTGTGTGTGTGAGTGTTTGTGTTAGGTTATTTTAGAAGGGTATATATTTATACTTTCATATTTCAAACTGTGTGTTGATAAGCTTTGCATCTTTATTGAATAAGTCTTGTTTTATAATAAATCAATAATTTTGTTCTTTATTAAAGAAACCTGGTTGGTGGTTTTTTTAATTCTGAAATATAGATAAAGTATATAATTGGCCGTATTGGTAACTGAGTAAAACATTTAAACATATGTTGTGATCAATGGAGTAGTGGAACTAGGGAAAGACAGTGCATTCCTCCAAACTCAGTCGTAAAAACAGGGTGGATGCTGAAAGAATGTTTCCCTTTGTGGGACAGACTAGAACTAGGGGACAGAGTTTAAAAATCAGGGGTTTCCCATTTAAGATGGAGATGAGGGGAAATTTTTGCTCTCAGAGGGTTTTGAGTCTTTGGAACTCTCTTACCAGAGAGCGGTGGAGGCAGGGTAATTGAATATTTTTAAGGTAGAGGTAGATAAATTCTTGACTAATAAGGGCGTCAAAGGATATTGGGGGTAGGTGTGAAAGTGGAGTTGAGGCCACAGTCAGATCAGCCATGATCTTATTAAATGGCAGAACAGGCATGAAGGGGCCGAATGGCCTACTCCTGGTCCTAATTCATATGTTTGTATGTCCATCTCTCTCCCCCCTCTATGCCCCTTCTCTCTCTCTTTCTCTCCCTCCCTCTGCTCCTCGGGCTGATGCTTGTTTAAAGGGCTACCTGACTCTCAGCATGCTGCCTCAGCACCCCGCCACACCTCTGGATGTGTGCTGGCCAGCTTCCTGCTCTCCTCTCGGCCTCTCTTTCCCTCTCCCCCGCAGTGGCCATTTCCGCTCACTCCCTGAACTGCACAAAAACACCAGGGGCGGCCGATCTCAGCGCGCCTACGCCGCGAGCTACCAAGCAGCGCTTCACTCCGCCCGGGCAGCCGGCTGTCAGTCACAGACAATGAGCAATCACAGATAGGTGGCCTCCGTCTGTCAGATGCAGGTCCTGCCTAACCCTTCCGTCTGACGTACACTTTAATAGGAGAGCCCTCAATCAAAGCCAAGACATGGGCAGCCTGCTGTCAGACACAGAGGACTGGCGGGCCGGATGGAAACTTTTGGCAGACCAGAATTTGGCCCATGGGCCATATGTTGGATAACCCAGTTTTAAAATATCCTAATATAAAAGCAAAATACTGCGGATGCTGGAAATCTGAAATAAAAACAAGAAATGCTGGAATCACTCAGCAGGTCTGGCAGCATCTGTGGAAAGAGAAGCAGAGTTAACGTTTCGGGTCAGTGACCCTTCTTCGGAACTCTAGCTGCTAGGATATTTTAAAACACAAATTTCAAGGCTTGGAGCTAGACATTTAAAATTACCATGGACATCAAAATTTTTACCACAGACACGTTGCTGACCCCTGCCTCAAACGGTAAGAAGTGACAGTGGACCCCCATTCAACACCAATGAGTTCAGTAAATTTGTGAACTACCCAGGTTTCACTCATCGAAAAATCACACCCCGTTGGCCAAGAGCTAATGGAGAAGTTGAGAGATTTATGCATACTTTGAAAAAAGTGATACATACAGCAACAGCTGAGTGCAAGTCGTGGAAGAAAGAGCTCTATCGCCTTCTTCGTAATTATCGAGCGACAGTTCACTCAACTACTGGAGAACCTCCAACTACACTCATCTTTGCACATCCTGAATTACCCTGCGGAGCTAATGATCAATATGTATGCGAACGGATTGAGAACAGAAGGATCGAATGAAAGTAACTGCAAAGTGAAACATGAAATTGAGAGTTACACAGCTAAAGCCAGGAGATAAAGTGCTTGTGAAACATGATGGTCATGTTGGAAAGCAAACAACCCCTTATTATTTAAGTGTGACCAACACAAAAAAATCAATGATTACTGATAAGCGCGGTTCACAAATCATCACATGAAATGCATCATTCTTCAAAGCACTGAAAATACCATTAGTAAGCATTGATTCTGATTCCAACATCGACATCTCAGATGAAGAACATGAGTTAAATGAGACGACAGCTGATGTCTGACGATATCCTACTCACAGGCAGGACAGCAGTGAAGAGAACACGACATAGGGGCTTGAGGATGAACAGACCTAGGCAGCTTCCTTCTCCACTACACCATCCCACTCACCCATCACCTCCCACCTTAAAGAAGAGAAAAAGACAAGAGATAAACCGAGAAACGGGAGAATGATAATAAGAATGTTACACAGAAGCAACAGAGAAGAGAAAAACACAAAGAACAGGAGATCGAGAAACAGCAGTACGAAGATGATAGAAACAGAAAAACCACTTCATCCAACTTAACATGTGTAACAGTCACAGGATATCCCCTAACGTCTTGTATCTAGTACATGATTTTCACACACCAAATGCCACATGTGTCGATACATTTTTTTTAAAAGAAAGGAAAACAGTCATTTCATGATGGAAAAGCTCTGCCGAGCTCTGTAATCTTCTCCATCTCCACAACCCTCCAAGATATCTGCACTCCTCTAATCCTGGCCTCTTGTGCATCCCTGATTTTAATCATTCCACCATTGGTGGCTGTGCCTTCATGTTGCCTAAGCTCCAAGCTCTGGAATACCTTCCCTACACCTTTTCCCCTCTCCACCTCACTTTCCTTCTTTAAAGCACTCCTTAAAATCTACCTCTTTGACCAAGCTTTTGGTCATCTGACCAAATATCTCTTTTTGTGGCTGTGTCATACTTTGTTTGATAATGCTCCTGTAAAGCGCCTTGGCATGTTTTATTACATGAAAGGTGCTGTATAAATATAAGTTGTTGTTGGAATGTTCTGATCAGATGTCAGAAATTTATTAGCATTACAATTGATTGTATACGAACAGTGATTTTAAAGAGACAGGCTGGGTAGCAGCTAAACATCATAACCATGCTTCATGCCTCAAACTTGTGTGCAACATAACAGTGTTGAACCTCCATCACACATCAGGTGCAGCACATGCAAATTTCTGTGACATTTAAAAACAAATTAAAATTAAGAAAACAATACATGGTGTAAAATTCCTGCTCTTACAAAGATAGTTGTACCATGGGATATTCACCAGTATATAAAATGTTTCTACCTGTATTACGACCAAAGCAGGAGTAATGCACTGTTAATTTAGTCCCACTACTCCACAGGTCACATCATATCAAGATACATTTCCAAAGAACAGCCAAATTAGAAACTCTATTTGTCCCCCAGAATAAAGCACACCAAACCAGGTTTCTTTAAACAACAACATTAACTATTCATGAGAAAAGAAATAATTAGTTAGAGGGGTAAAGTGCTTCACCTGTGAGATCTGGGAAGTCCGTGACACTTCCAGCGTTCTGGACAACTACATCTGCAGGAACTGTACCCAATTGCAGCTCCTCACAGACCGCATGGATCAGTTGGAGCAGCAATTGGATGCACTTAGGAGCATGTAGGTGGCGGAAAGCATCATAGACAGGAGTTTTAGAGACGTGGTTACACCCAAAGTGCAGGCAGATAGATGGGTGACCGCTAGAAGGGGCAGGCAGTCAGTGCAGCAATCCCCTGTGGCTGTCCCCCTCTCTAACAAGTATACTGTTTTGGATACTGTTGGAGTGGATGGCCTATCAGGGGAAAACCACAGCAGCAGCCAGAGAAGTGGCACCACAGCTTGCTCTGTTGTTCAACAGGGAGGGACAAAGTGCAGAAGAGCAATAGTTATAGGGGACTCCACAGTCAGGGGCACAAATAGGCGCTTCTGTGGACGTGAAAGAGACTCCAGGATGGTATGTTGCCTCCCTGGTGCCAGGGTCAAGGATGTCTCTGAACGGACAGGGGGCATTCTGAAGGGGGAGGGTGAACAGCCAGAGGTTGTGGTACACATTGGTACTGACGACATAGGCAGGAAGAGTGATGAGGTGCTGCAGGGGGAGTTCAGGGAGTTAGGTAGTAAGTTAAAAAACAGGACCTCTAGGGTTGTAATCTCGGGATTACTCCCTGTGCCACGTGCCAGTGAGGCTAGAAATAGGAAGATAGTGCAGATAAACACGTGGCTAAACAGCTTGTGTAGGAGGGAGGGTTTCAGATATCTGGACCATTGGGATCTCTTCAGGGACAGATGGGACCTGTACAAGAAGGACGGGTTGCATCTAAACTGGAGGGGCACAAATATCCTGGCTGCGAGGTTTGCTAGCTTCACTCGGGAGGATTTAAACTAGTGTGGCACGGGGGTGGGATTGGAGCAGTAGGTCAGCAGGTGAAATAACTGAGGGGGAACTAGTGAATAAGGCCAGTAAGACTGAGAGGAAGAGCAGGCAGGGAAATGTTTCTGAGCACAGCGGGACAGGTGGTCTGAAGTGCATTTGTTTCAATGCGAGAAGTATAACAGGTAAGGCAGATGAACTTAGAGCTTGGATGTTGTTGCTATTACAGAGACTTGGTTGAGGGAAGGACAGGATTGGCAGCTAAACGTTCTGGGATTTAGATGCTTCAGGCGGGATAGAGGGGGATGTAAAAGGGGTGGGGGAGTTGCATTACTGGTTAAGGAGAATATCACAGCTGTACTGCGGGAGGACACCTCGGAGGGATCATGCAGTGAGGCAATATGGGTAGACCTCAGGAATAGGAAGGGTGCAGTCACGGTGTTGGGCGTTTACTACAGGCCCAACAGCCAGCGGGAGATAGAGGAGCAGATATGTAGACAGATTTTGGAAAGATGTAAAAGCAACAGTGTTGTTGTGGTGGGTGATTTCAACTTCCCCTATATTGACTGGGACTCACTTAGTACTAAGGGCTTGGATGGGGCAGAATTTGTAAGGAGCATCCAGGAGGGCTTCTTGAAACAATATGTAGATAGCCCAACTAGGGAAGGGGCCGTAATGGACCTGGTATTGGGGAATGAGCCCGGCCAGGTGGTCGAAGTTTCAGTAGGGGAGCATTTCGGGAACAGTGACCATAATTCTGTAAGTTTTAAGGTACTTGTGGATAAGGATAAGAATAGTCCTTGGGTGAAGGTGCTAAATTGGGGGAAGGCTAATTATAACAATATTAGGCAGGAACTGAAGAATTTAGATTGGGAAAGCTGTTTGAGGGTAAATAAACATCTGACATGTGGTAGTCTTTCAAAAGTCAGTTGATTTGAATCCAGGACCGGCATGTTCCTGTGAGGATGAAGGATAGGTTTGGCAAGTTTCGGGAACCTTGGATAACGAGGGATATTGTGAGCCTAGTCAAAAAGAAAAAGGAAGAATTCGTAAGGGCTAGAAGGCTGGGAACAGACAAAGCCCTTGAGGAATATAAAGAAAATAGGAAGGAACTTAAGCAAGGAGTCAGGAGGGCTAAAAGGGGTCAAGAAAAGTCATTGGCAAACAGGATTAAGGAGAATCCCAAGGTTTTTTATACATATATAAAGAGCAAGAGGGTAGCCAGGGAAAGGGTTGGCCCACTCAAGGACAGAGGAGGGAATCTATTCGTGGAGCCAGAGAAAATGGGCGAGGTACTAAATGAGTACTTTGCATCAGTATTCACCAAAGAGAAGGACTTGGTGGATGATGAGCCTAGGGAAGGGAGTATAGATAGTCTGGATCATGTCGATATCAAAAAGGAGGAGGTGTTGGGCGTCTTGAAAAACATTAATGTAGATAAGTCCCCAGGACCTGATGGGATCTACCCCAGAATACTGAGGGAGGCAAGGGAGGAAATTGCTGAGGCCTTGACAGAAATCTTTGCATCCTCATTGGCTACAGGTGAGGCCCCAGAGGACTGGAGAATAGCCAATGTTGTTCCTTTGTTTAAGAAGGGTAGCAAGGATAATCCAGGAAATTATAGGCAAGTGAGCCTCACGTCAGCGGTAGGGAAATTATTGGAGAGGATTCTTCGGGACAGGATTTACTCCCATATGGAAACAAATGGACTTATTAGTGAGAGGCAGCATGGTTTTGTGAAGGGGAGGTCATGTTTCACTAACTTGATTGAGTTTTTTGAGGAAGTGACGAAGATGATTGATGAAGGAAGGCAGTGGATGTTGTCTACATGGACTTCAGTAAAGCCTTTGACAAGGTTCCTCATGGCAGACTGGAACAAAAGATGAAGTCACACGGGATCAGAAGTGAGCTAGCAAGATGATTACAGAACTGGCTCTGTCATAGAAGACAGAGGGTAGCAGTGGAAGGGTGCTTTTCTGAATGGAAGGCTGTGACTAGTGGTGTTCCGCAGGGATCAGTGCTGGGACCTTTGCTGCTTGTAGCATATGTAAATGATTTGGAGGAAAATGTAGCTGGTCTGATTAGTAAATTTGTAGACGACGCAAAGGTTGGTGGAGTTGCAGATAGTGATGAGGATTGTCAGAAGATGCAGCAGGATATAGATCGGTTGGAGACATGGGCGGAGAAATGGCAGATGGAGTTTAATCCGGACAAATATGAGGTAATGCATTTTGGAAGGTCTAATACAGGTGGGAAGTATACAGTAAATGGCAGAACCCTTAGGAGTATTGACAGGCAGAGAGATCTGGGCGTACAGGTCCACAGATCACTGAAAGTGGCAACACAGGTGGATAAGGCATAGAGTATAAAAATTGGCAAGTCATGCTGCAGCTGTCCAGAACCTTAGTTCGGCCACACTTGGAATATTGTGTACAATTCTGGTCGACACACTACTAGAAGGATGTGGAGGCTTTGGAGAGGGTACAGAAGAGGTTTACCAGGATGTTGCCTGGTCTGGAGTGTATTAGTTATGAGGAGAGGTTGGATAAACATGGATTGTTTTCACTGGAACGATGGAGGTGGAGGGGTGACCTGATAAAGGTTTACAAAGTTATGAGTGGCATGGACAGAGTGGATAGTCAGAAGCTTTTTCCCAGGATGGAAGAGACAGCTACTAGGGGACATAGGTTTAAGGTGCGAGGGGCAAAGTTTAGAGGGGATTTGCAAGGCACGTTTTAGTTTAGTTTAGTTTAGAGATACAGCACTGAAACAGGCCCTTCGGCCCACCGAGTCTGTGCCGAGCATCAACCACCCATTTATACTCATCCTACACTAATTCCATATTCCTACCACATCCCCACCTGTCCCCTATATTTCCCTACCACCTACCTATACTAGGGGCAATTTATAATGGCCAATTTACCTATCAACCTGCAAGTCTTTGGCATGTGGGAGGAAACCGGAGCACCCGGAAGAAACCCACGCAGATACAGGGAGAACTTGCAAATTCCACACAGGCAGTACCCAGAATTGAAACCGGGTCGCTGGAGCTGTGAGGCTGCGGTGCTAACCACTGTGCCACTGTGCCGCTCCTTACACAGAGGGTGGTGAGTGCCTGGAACTTGCTGCCGGGGGAGGTGGTGGAAGCAGGTACGATAGCGACATTTAAGAAGCATCTTGACAAATACATGAATCGGATGGGAATAGAGGGATATGGACCCCAGAAGTGCAGAATATTTTAGTTTAGACATGCATCATGATCGGTGCAGGCTTGGAGGGCCGAATGTCCTGTTTCTGTGCTGTACTGTTCTTTGTTCAAAGTAATAGACAGTACTAGAGAGACAAAGGACTATTCCCATCTCCAACTAACCCGAAAGGAACTTTGATCACCAGACATTGAAGGTAAGGAAGCGCATTCCAGGCCCTGCTACGACGATGCAATCCAGAGTCAGGACTGGTTAAATCAGCTGGTCACATGACGCACTGGCTGGTCCAGGGTTTTTGAACCAGCCACAGTTTGAATTCAGAAGGCTGTTTGAACTGGAACCTGGAGCAAGGAAGCCTCTCTCTCTCTTGCTTTCTCCCAACCCACAGGGCCCACGAAAGACTTGTCAACTTCAAGAGAAAAAAGACTCCAACCTCAAAACAAGTTGAAGGGTGTACTGGGCCCCAACGAATTGCAAGTTTGACTGGCAACCAAAGACTTCACAGCAAACTGAAAGGACAGTAAAATAGAAACCCATCTATTGCCTCAAACTTTTCCCCTTTATTCTTTTCTACTTTTCTGTCTCTATCTGTGTGTGTGTTTATTGCATATGCATGCTAGCTTGGTCACGTCGCACATTCGTAGTCGATAACTAGATTAGAGTTTAAAATTAATAAACTTCTACCTTTCTTGTTTAAAATCTAAGAAAACCTGTCTGAATTGATTTTTTTGCCTTACAATTGGAACAAGGATTCACTAAGGGGGAGCTGAAACACGGTGTTTTAAAAAAAATTAAACCCTGTTAAGGTTAAACCAGGCAAAGGCTGAGAGGGAACACCTAGACCTTCTCACCTGGTCGTAACATGGGGAAAAAGGATTTTGGTTGACAGCTGTTTTTTAGGAATAGAAGGAATAATAAAAATAATTGTGTTTTTCACTTTCTGGTGGGATGTTTTCGGCACAGTGAGGTGTCCCAGAATCGAATAGTCGGATGCCACTCGCATTCTCTAGGCAAGGCTGATGAATAGTCTGTGACAGTTAGACGTTCATAGCAATTTACACTGCAACAGGCGTCACATAGGTCTTCCATCAGGGGTGTAGCAACAGGTCTGCTTGGGTTTTGAAGTGGCAGTCTAGCAGTAGAAGCTTACTTGAGAGTTCAGGATCTCTCAAAACACAGGAGGCAGCCAGAACCACACTGGATGCAGGGATTCTTCTCAAGAGATGTAGGATTCCTTTGCAGAGAGAGTTAACACTTTTCTGGGTTTTCTTCTCTTGCTCCAGACAGGGTCAAAACAAAGATTTCAAATGCCTGCTCCTTGTCCACTCACTGGCTTTTAAAGTCCAAAGTGAAAAAAAACCTTCCTGAACATGGTCACATGTCCAGACACAGTGTCTCTTGTCCTTCAAAACAACTGCTCTGAGGAAGGCCAAACCCCTGTGGTTTCCATGAAATTGCTGGCTTTCCTGTACTTGTACAAATTCAACTTCCTTTCAAAGTATTGCAGGTATTCCGAATATTTTCAGGTGTCTTGCACTGAGCAAAAATCCTTTTCTCAGATTTTTAAACACACAGAATTCTAAGTTCTGAGTACAAAAGAAAACCCTCTTGTAACAATGTACAAACAGTTCTGTTCAAATCCTCTAAGAAGGCCATGTGCTTAATAGATAAATCTTAAATGGGCATATATCTAATGCTTTGATTAGTAATTAAATACTGGACTACTAGCCACAATGCACAGTTTTGAATTTAAACTTATCCAAACACCGTCCTATGAAGAATAGAGTCCTGTTGTTGATTTGATTAACTCATTCCAAGCAGAAGAGTAGATCAAATCACTGAAAATTATTAAACCACAATAGCGGAAAAATAAAGTATCCAGCTTTATAAGCAGTTAACAATGTTATTGAATTCCAAACTACATGAAAGAAGCAAACATTTGCAACCATTTTAATCTCAATTGAGGCCAACAGTGTTACAGTTTATGCTTTTGCATTCATAGATAAAAGTATGACTATCATATGAACCAAAACTTCCATCTTAAAACATGTTGGTGGGGGCATAAATTGGGCAGTAGTGGATGAGTCACCTATTTCACACCCCACCAGATTTTGCTTTCCGTTGACTTCAATCGAACGGGCTGAAAAACAGGTTGATGCTCTGTTACTACCCACTTTTGAGTCAGAAGTTAAATTTCACCCTCCACTGTGTCTGAGACTGTTTTATTGTAATTTACCACCAGCAATCAAAATTAAAACAATAAAGATTTAAGCTTGGAGATGTCCTTGCCTTCCAAGAATTTCTGGATGATCCTGGAGTAGTACTGTTTGGCTGAGAAACATAAAACAAAGTATTGCTTGTTACCAGTTCTGATGAAACTCATGATGACTCAAAACCTACCTTATAAGTGATAAGGTGATTAGTTGATGAGTAACTGCTGTTAGGGAGTATCAGTAACTAGATGGGTTAGTAACTAAAGTAAAGTAAGGTCTACAGTTTTTTTAGAAAGTAAGTAGAGTTTTTTGGGGAATCAAGGTCCCTAGCGTTAAATAATCTCTAATTTTTGAGTAACTTAAGGGAGTAAATTAAAGGTAAGTTATGGCAGGGCAGCTCTGCAGCTTGGAGTGCTCCTTCTGTGCAATGTGGGAAGTCAGGGACACTTTCAGTGTCCAGGGCGAACACGTGTGCCGGAAGTGTCTCCAGCTGCAGCTACTCGAAATCCGTGGTTCAAATCTGGAGCAGTGGCTGGGGACACTGTGGAGCATCCGCAAGGCTGAGATCATCGTGGATAGCATGTACAGGGAGGTGGTCACACCGCAGGTAAAGACTGCTCAGGCAGAAAGGGAATGGGTGATCACCAGGCAGAGTAGAAGAACCAGGCAGGGAGTGCAGGAGTCCCCTGGGTCCATCTCCCTCTCTAACAGATTTTCCGCTTTGGATACTGTTGGGGGAGATAGCTTCTCAGGGGAATGCAGCGAGCCAAATCTGTGGCACCACGGGTGGCTCAGCTGCACAGGAGGGAAGGAAAAGGAGTGGGAGAGTTTTGTGATAGGGGATTCTGTTGTAAGGGTTACAGATAGGCGTTTCGGTGGCCGCAAACAGGACTCCAGGATGGCATGTTGCCTCCCTGGTGCTAGGTTCAAGGATGTCATGGAGCGGCTGCAGGACATTCTAAAGGGGGAGGGGAGTGGTTCACATTGGTGCCAACGACATAGGTAGGAAGAGGGATGAGGTTCTGCAACAAGAATTTAGGGAGCTAGGTAGCAGATTAAAAAGCAGGACCTCAAAGGTTGTAATCTCTGGATTACTCCCGGTGCCACGTGCTAGTGAGTATAGGAATAGGAGGATAGAGCAGATGAATGCATGGCTGAAGAGATGGTGCAGGAGGGAGGGCTTTAGTTTCCTGGATAACTGGGTCTGTTTCTGGCGAATGTGGGACCTGTACAAGTCGGACGGGTTGCACCTGAACGAGAACGCGACCAACATCCTTGCAGGGAGGTTTGCTAGTGTTGTTGGTGCTGGGGGGGTGGGTGGGGGGGGAGGCGGTGGTGGGGAGTGCAGGTTTAAGCTAATTTGGCAGGGGGGTGGGATACAGTGTGGAGGTACAGTAGGGGTGGTGTACAATCAACTATATAAGAAAAACTAAGTCAGTCTGGAAGGTAGAGCAAATATAGATCTGTTAAGGCACAAGCGAATAATGCAAGGCTGGATTGCATCTATTTTAACGCAAGGAGTCTTACAAGTAAGACAGATGAATTGAGGGCATTGATTAACACATGGGAATATGATATTGTTGCTATCACAGAGACATGGTTGAGGGAAGGGCAGGACTGGCAGCTCAATATTCCAGGGTATAGAATCTTCAGGCGTGACGGTGGGGGGTGTAAAAGAGGAGGTGGCGTTGCACTATTGATCAAGAAGCAGTAAGGAGGGATGATATCTTAGAAGGTTGTTCAAATGAGGCCATATTGATAGAACATAAAAACAAAAGGGGTCAATCACTTTGCTGGGAATGTACTACAGGCCTCCAAACAGTGAGCGAGAGATAGAGGAGCAGATATGTAGACAAATCTCAGAGAGGTGTAAGAAAAATAGGGTAAAAATAGTAGGGGATTTCAACTTCCCCATTATTAACTGGGATAGTCTTAGTGCAAAAGGCATAAACGGGGAGGAATTCTTAAAGTGCATCCAGGAGAGCTTTTTGTGCCAGCACATAGAAAATCCGACAAGTGAAGGGGCAGTACTGGACCTAATCTTAGGGAATGAAGGCAGACAAGTGGTAGAAGTGTCAGTGGGGGAGCATTTCGGTGATAGTGACCATGGGCTGAATTTTACGCCGATCCAGCAGGTCGGATGGTGGCGTAAAATTGAGCAGGAGGCTTCGGGAGGCCTACCCGCCCCGCTTCCGCCAACTTTACGTTGGTCGGGCAGGGGTGGCCGGTGCGGGGGGGAGGGTGGAAACAGCATGTCCAACTGAGGCCAATCAAGGCCTTTAAGTGGCCACTTAATGGCCACTCAAAGGCCCTCACCTGCCTCCATGGGTATTTTACCCGTGGTAAGCGGGCGTACTGGGACGTAAAAGGCCGTCCAGTGACAGCTGCTGACCTTTCCGCCTGCTGGGGGGTGCGAGGGCAGTCGGGCAGAGGGTGCCCGATTGACGACTGTCCTCACCTCCCAACCCACCCCCGGGACCCAAGATGTCCCCCCTCCCCCTGAACGACCACTCCAGCCTCACCAGGGAAGGACCGATCTCCCTGGTGAAGCATCCCCAACTTACCTTCACTCTTGGCTCCATCTGGTCGGCTGGGCTGCAGTCCCAGCAGTGGCCACCACTCCCGGTGGCGCTGCTGGGTCTAAGAGCTGCCAGCCCGCTGATTGGCTGGCAGCTCAGTGAGGCGGGACTTCCTCCCTCAAGCAGGTGGAAGTCCCGCCTCGGGACAATTAAAGCCCGGGGACCCGTAAAATGCGGGTCCAATCCCCGGGCTAGGTGGATTTATGTCGGTGGCGAATTCCAATCTGCCTACGGTGAAATCCAGCCCTATAACTCTGTAAGATTTAAGGTAGTTATGGAAAAGGACAAAAATGGACCAGAAATAAAGGTACTGAATTGCGGGAAGGCCGATTTCAATATGATAAAACAGGATCTGGCCAAAGTGGACTGGGAGCAGCTACTTGTAGGAAAGTCTACATCAGACCAGTGGGAGTCATTCAAAAAGGAAATAGAGAGAGTTCAGGGCCAACATGTTCCCGTAAAGGTGAAGGGTAGGACCAACAAGTCCAGGGAACACTAGATGTCAAGTGATATAGAGGATTGGGTCAGGAAAAATAAAGGAGGCTTATAGCAGATTCATTGAAAACAATGGAGGCCCTAGCGGAGTATAGAAAGTGTAGGCGGGTACTTAAAAAAGTAATTAGGAGAGTGAAGAGGGGGCATGAAAAAACACTGGCGGACAAGATAAAGGAAAATCCCAAGGCGCTTTATAAGTATATTAAGGGCAAGAGGATAACCAAGGAAAGAGTAGGGCCCATTAGGGACCAAATTGGCAATCTGTGTGTGGAGCCAGAAGATGTAGGTGAGGTTTTAAATGATTACTTTTCATCTGTGTTCACTATGGAGAAGGATGATGTAGGTGTAGAGATCAGGAAGGGGTACTGTGATATACGTGAACAAAATAGCATTGAAAGGGAGGAGGTATTAGTGGTTTTAGTGGGTTTAAAAGTGGATAAATCCCCAGGCCCAGATGAGATGTATCCCAGGCTGTTAGATGAGGCAATGGAGGAGATTGTAGGGGCTCTGACACAAATTTTCAAATCCTCTCTGGCCACAGGAGAGGTGCCAGAGGATTGAAGGACAGCGAATATGGTACCATTATTCAAGAAGGGTAGCAGGGATAAACCAGGTAATTACAGGCCTGTGAGTCTAACATCAGTGGTAGGGAAACAATTGGAAAAAATTCTGAGGGACAGAATTAATCTCCACTTGGAGAGGCAGGGATTAATCAAGGATAGTCAGCATGGTTTTGTTAGGGGGAGATCATGTCTAACAAATTTGATTGAATTTTTCGAAGAGGTGACACGATGAGGGTAAAGCAGTTTATGTAGCCTACATGGACTTCAGTAAGGCTTTTGATAAGATCCCGCATGGGAGATTGGTCAAGAAGGTAAGGGCCCATGTGATCCAGGGCAATTTGACAAATTGGATCCAAAATTGGCTTAGTGGCAGGAGGCAGAGGGTGATGGTCGAGGGTTGTTTTTACGATTGGAAGCCTGGGACCAGTGGTGTACCGCAGGGATCTGTGATGGGACCCTTGCTTTTTGTAGTGTACATTAATGATTTAGGTGACTATAGGAGTTATGATCAGTACGTTTGCAGATGACACGAAAATTGGTGGTGTTGTAAATAGTGAGGAGGAAAGCCTTAGATTACAGGATGATATAGAAGGGCTGGTAAGATGGGCAGAGCAGTGGCAAATAGAGTTTAATCCTGAGAAGTGTGAGGTGATGCATTTTGGGAGGACTAACAAGGCAAAGGAATATACAATGGATGGTAGGACCCTAGGAAGTACAAAGGGTCAGAGGAACCTTGGTGGACTTGTCCATAGATCACTGAAGGCAGCAGCACGGATAGATAAGGTGGTTAGGAAGTCATGTGGGATACTTGCCTTTATTAGCTGAGGCATAGAATACAAGAGCAGTGAGGTTATGATGGAGCTGTATAAAACGCTAGTTAGGCCACAGCTGGAGTATTGTGTACAATTGTGCTCACCACACTATAGGAAGGATGTGATTGCACTGGAGAGGATGCAAAGGAGATGCACCAGGATGTTGCCTGGGCTGGAGCATTTCAGCTATGAAGAGAGACTGGGTGGGCTAAGGTTGTTTTCCTTTGAGTAGAGAAGGCTGAGGGCAGACCTGATTGAGATATACACAATTATGAGGGGCGTAGATAGGAAGAAACCTTTTCCCTTAGCGGAGGTGTCAATAACCAGGGGGCATAGATTTAAGGTAAGGGGCAGGAGGTTTCGAGGGGATTTGAGGAAAAACATATTTCTCCCAGAGGGTGGTTGGAATCTGGAATGCACTGCCTGAAGGGGTGGTAGAGGCGGGAACCATCACAACATTTAAGAAGTATTTAAATGAGCACTCGAAACGCCATAGCATACAAGGCTACGGGCCATGTACTGGAAAATAGGATTAGAATAGGTAGGTGACTGATGGCCAGCATGGACATGATGGGCCAAAGGGCCTGTTTCTGTGCTGTATAACTCTATGACTCAATAACTTCTGATGAGCTCATTATTCCGCTATTAACACTATCTCTGGACTAATGCTTTGTGCTACGACCAGGTGTGAAAGGTGTCTAGGGGTCTTTTGCTGTCTTCACCTGGTCTTATTGTCACAGGATTTTAATTTTAAACACACTGTATTTTGAGCTCCCCTTTTGTGAATCCTTGTTCACAGCTTTCCAATTATAAGGCAAATAAATGAGCATAAGCAGGCTTTCTCAGGTTTAAAGAAGAAAATTGAAATTTTATTAAAACTTAGACTTAAACTCTAATACGATTGACGTCTACGGATATACGACGCGCCCCGCTAGCATGCACACATGGTATATACATGCAGATCGGGACAGAAAAGAGAAGAAAAACAGATAAAGTGGAACAGTTTGAGGCAATATCTTGTTACTGTGCTCCTTTTGTAGGTAATTCTTGCACTTTGTTGGGACCGAGTATTCTGCTTAAACCTTGTTCACAAAGGAGACTCTTCTTTCTTTGAGGTTCACGTGTTTTCACAAGATTCAGTTCCGTAGGAAGGAGCTGGGAGCAGGCAGACAGGAGAGGTTCTGCTTCAGTTCCAGGAGCACACAGCTTTCTGAGTTCAAATCCCTTGTTGGAAGTTCAAATATCAACAGCCAGCTAGTCATGTGACTAAAACTGATCTGACCACTTCTTCTGTGTTTGTGGATTCTGCTATCTTAGCAGTCAACCTGGAATGCTAGCTCCCCCCACCTTCAATGTCTGGTAATCAAAAGTCCACTGTTGGTTGAATGAGTGAGGGCATGGCCCTTTGTCACTTGTTCCAACACTGTTACCATGCAAATATCTTTCCAGTCAGCGGCTTGCAATTTTAAGTTTTAATGATCATGTGGTGAAATAATGTGCGCCTCAGTCTTGGTAGGTGGGGGGCTTGCCTGACATTTGTCTTTCACCACAAGCATTAACACATTCTTTGCCTTTGTCCCAGAACAGCTTTGTTATTTAATTTCTCCTGCCCTATCACACACCCTCCCTTTTGTTCTCTTCCCCACCAACCCTTCACCAGGCTTCACTTGCTTAAAACCTAATTCTTTTCTAACCTTTGCCAGTTCTGATGAAATGTGACAGACCTGAAATGTTAACTCTGCTTCTTTCTCCACAGATGCTGTCTGACATGTTGAGTGTTTCCAGCACTTTCTGTTTTTATATGTTGATTAATGACTAGGTTAGGAGTTTATCAGGTACTTTTGAGTTTGCACCATCTCCAACTTGAAGAAGCAAAGATGGGGGCTGTATTGGGGGAGCAACAGAGGAAGATTATGAGTGATTTTTTTCTCTGCGAAGAAGGGCATCAAAGGCAAGCAAATGGTTAAATCGATGTGCAGTTTGTTTCCTTTAATCTCACCCTTCACATGAAGGTTGCTCGTGAGTACAAAGTCACATATGTGTGGCCACACTGCAGTCTATGACATGTCCTTCAGTCAGGAGTGTCACTCACACCTGATTGTTCTGTTTTCCCCTGCAGGTGAAACACAGGAGCGGTCAGGCAACATCACCAGGGCATATCCGTCCGCCTCTGAGGAGGAGGAGTGGGGGGGACCTCAGAGGGTGCATCGAAACAGCCTTTCCCCTCACCAAGCACCAGCTCAGATACAGTCACCTCAGTTGGGCTGCCTGCGTCTTCGGATTTGTGGTCACAAACTAGTGCCAGCATCGCACAAGTGCCAGACCAGCTGTCAGAGGCAGTATAGGCCGATGCCTCTGAGACTCGGAGGACTGTGGGAGGCCAGGCCACTGCTGAGCCCCATGCTGGTGATGAGCCTCTGAGGCCATCCATTCGGCAGGTGCAGCGTGAGGTGTGTGGATATCTCGCAGTGTTACCAGAGATGATGCGTGCTCTGGCCCGGACTTTGGAGGTTTCCTTCCAGGCCATGAGTTCCGCACAGTCCCTGTCATCTGCGCAACTGGCTTCGTCCATTGACAGATTGGTGGCTGCAGTGGAGGACCCAATCCAGCAGGCCGTCCAAAGCCTGCCAGAGATATGTGGAAACCTGCAAACAGAGACAGTGAGCTCTATGCAGCAGTGTTTCAGCGAGCTGTTGATGAGGCTCCTCCAATATCCTACAGCTGCACATCCCTCTGAGATCAGCAGGGAGGCCTAATTGAGCCTTGTGAGGGCACAGGATCAACAGCTGCATGCACCTGGGGGCTCCTCTCAGGGCGCTCCTGATGCGTACAGCGGCTCCCTGTCCCCTCTGCCAGTAGCATTAGCACCTCAGAATCCCAGGGTGACAGAGGGTGGTCCTGAGACTGCTCAGGATCACCTCAACATGCCAGGGCCCTCATGGCCTCAGGCAGTCAGAGGATGCCCAACAAGGTCATCCCAAGCCACGGGGCATCCTGAACAGTCACCTGTCTCTGCCGTGGCTGGCAGCGAGGGGTCGTCAACATGCATGAGCACTCGCAAACGTTTTAAAAAATCACATTAGCTGCACTTAGGGTTACTGGTGCAATTTTGAATTATTTGCACACAAAACTTATTAAATTTCTCACTTGGCTTTTTTATTCTGTCTCAAGTCAATGACGATCTTTTTCTTCTGCATGAGATGGAGACTTGGGGGAGGAGCCAGATTGGGCCATGTTATGTTAGATGGAAAGGTGGACTGTTGCAGCTGAGATTATTGCCTGCATGTGATTGCTTTTGCGCTTTCAGCTGATGTAAATGCCTGAATTCAGATTGACATGTCAGTTGCTGGCATACTATATGTGTCATGAGCCTCCGATCAGGAGAAATACCTGCGTATGAGAGCCTCCTGAGCCTCCCTTGCACTTAACTCCTGCAAACCTCCAACTACTTCCCCCAACGTTCAGCTGGCTGTGCCCCTCTCCTCCTCCTCCTCAACCCTTTCACTCTCCTCGTTTGAGGATGCCTTGTGCTGAACAATGTCCTCATCATCCAGGGTCTCCCCCCCTGCAGGGCCAGGTTATGTAAGGCGCAGCAGACGACAGCAATGCGAGATACCCTTTCTGGCAAGTACTGAAGGGCACCACATGAGCGATTCAGGCACCTAAACCTCATCTTCAGAAGACCTATGGTATGCTCAACGGTGACTCTGGTGATCTCCTGATTCGCACTGTACCATTCCCCTGCTTCATTCCATGGGTTCCTCACAGGTGTCATCAGCCATGTCTTCAGCAGGTAACCCCTGTCGCCAAGTATCCATCCTTGCAGGCACCCGGGGGTGGGGAGGTGGCTGAATAGCACTGGCACCTGGTAGTTCTGGAAAATGAATGCGTCATGACAGCTTCCTGGATAACGAGCACACACCTGCAATATTCCCTTACGGTGGTCACAGACAAGTTCACATTCATTGAGTGAAACCCCTTTCGATTAATGAAGGCCCCTTACTGATGTGCAGGTGCTCTAATGGCCACATGTGTACAGTCAATCACATTTTGGACCATGGGGAACCCAGCGATGGTGGTGCCTCTGGCTCTCTCGGCCTGACTGTCTGAGTCTGTCTGGAACTTGATGAACTGGTTGGCATGTCTGAATATGGCATCAGTTACCACCTTAATACAGTGCTGCACTGATGACTGTGAGATTCCGTACGTCTCCTGTGGAAGCCTGGAAGGAGCCTGATGCGTAGAAGTTCAGAGTGACCGTAATCTGTAGTGTGACCGGCATTGGAGGTCCACCCACGCAGTTGAATATGACATCCAATGCCAGTATCTCACACAGAGATGTGACAGTGTCTCTGGACAGGCACTGGCGCTCCGACATCTGCAGAAAACACAGCCACTGCCAGTACATCCTGCCTGCTGGGTAGACTCGTCTCCTCACAGGTGTTTGCTCCCGGTGCACGCTGTGACCTTCTGCCGCTCCCCCATTACCAGGCTGCAGTTGGCTGGCAGGTCACTGATTTCCCTGGCCACTTGTCCTCCTGTCCCTCCTTGTGCCGTTCTCTTCCTCACTGGAGAACCCTCCTCCAGAGTGGACAATTTCCATGGCTGCAGTGTCCCAAAGATGTAATGAGGAAAGCTATTTGCTGCCTGCTGCAAGGACAGGCACTCGCAATCGTCCCCCCCCCACCCCCCAACACAGAATAAATCACTGATGCTGTGGCCCTACCAGGAGTTTAACTTATGCAGGTGAACGCTGGAAAGCCTGCAATTAACTCAGAAATCAAGCAGAAAGAAATGAAAAAATCCAGTACTTCCACCTCCTTCATTGACACACTGGTTGCCGCTCTTTTAAAGCTGCCGGGTTCCCGACCACGCCACCGCCCCCCACCCCCCCCAACCCCCCACACCGCCTTGGACCTGTTTGCCAAATGTAAAATTTAACGGCTGAGGTAAAATGGCTGTCAACTGGCTTTTCAACGACTTCAGTTGGCCCTTAATTGACGTAAATTGGACGGCAAGTGATGCCTCCATCTAGTCCGCCATCCAACCTGCATAAGATGGGGATTGAGTGTAATGGTGTCAGGGCGCCAGGGATCGGAACCGATGTCATCGCCCGCCATCTTTTGGTTCAGCTGCCTCAGAGGACGCCTGATTTCAGCAGGTAAAATTTCAGCGAATGCCTCTATTTATGAAACCCATGATCCCATATGCTTTGCTAACCACTCTCACAATATGACAATATGTCCTGCCCCCTTCAAAGATCGATGCACAAGCACCCCAAGTCCCTCTGTTCCTGCATACTCTTTAGAACTGTGCCATTCAGTCTATATTGCCTCTCCCTACTCCTTCTGCCAAAAATGCATCACTTTTTTATTCTTTCATAGGACGTGGGCGTCACTAGCAAGGCCATCCCTAATTGCCCTTGTTCTTATACTTCTCTGTATTAATTCCATCTGCCACCTGTCTGCCCAATCTGCTAGTCTATGACCTGTTCATATCAAAGAACAAAGAACAGTACCGCACAGGAACAGGCCATTCGGCCCTCCAAGCCTGCGCCGATCTTGATGCCTGCCTAAACTAAAACCTTCTGCACTTCCGGGGTCCGTATCCCTCTATTCCCATCCTATTCATGTATTTGTCAAGATGCCTCTTAAACGTCTCTATGGTACCTGCTTCCACCACCTCCCCCGGCAACAAGTTCCAGGCACTCACCACCCTCTGTGTAAAGAACTTGCCTTGCACATCCCCTCTAAACTTTGCCCCTCTCACCTTAAACCTATGTCCCCTAGTAACTGACTCTTCCATCCTGGGAAAAAGCTTCTGACTATTCACTCTGTCCATGCCGCTTATAACTTTGTAAACCTCCATCATGTCGCCCCTCCACCTCCGTCGTTCCAGTGAAAACAATCCAAGTTTATCCAACCTCTCGTCATAGCTAATGCCCTCCAGACCAGGCAACATCCTGGTAAACCTCTTCTGTACCCTCTCCAAAGCCTCCATGTCCTTCTGGTAGTGTGGCGACCAGAACTGCACGCAATATTCTAAGTGTGGCCTAACTAAGGTTCTGTACAGCTGCAGCATGACTTGCCTATTTTTATATTCTATGCCCCGACCGATGAAGGCAAGTATGCAGTTAGCCTTCTTGACTACCTTATCCACCAGCGTTGCCACTTTCAGTGACCTGTGGACCTGTACGCCCAGATCTCCCTGCCTGTCAATATTCCTAAGGGTTCTGCCATTTACTGTATACTTCCCACCTGCATTAGACCTTCCAAAATGCATTACCTCACATTTGTCCAAATTAAACTCCATCTGCCATTTCTCCGCCCAATTCTCCAACCGATCTATATCCTGCTGTATCCTCTGACAATCCTCATCACTGTCCGCAACTCCACCAACCTTTGTGTCGTCTGCAAACTTACTAATCAGACCAGCTACATTTTCCTCCAAATCATTTATATATACTACAAACAGCAAAGCTCACAGCACTGAACCCTGCGGAACATCACCAGTCACATCCCTCCATTCAGAAAAGCACCCTTCCACTGCTACCCTCTGTCTTCTATGACCGAGCCAGTTCTGTATCCATCTTGCCAGCTCCTCTTTGATCCCATGTGACTTCACCTTTTGTATACCAATCTGCCATGAGGGACCTTGTCAAAGGCTTTACTGAAGTCCATATAGATAACATCCACTGCCCTTCCTTCATCAATCATCTTTGTCACTTCCTCAAAAAACTCAATCAAATTAGTGAGACACGACCTCCCCTTCACAAAACCATGCTGCCTCTCGCTAATAAGTCCATTTGTTTCCAAATGGGAGTAAATCCTGTCCCGAAGAATCCTCTCCAATAATTTCCCTACCACTGACGTAAGGCTCACCGGCCTATAATTTCCTGGATTATCCTTGCTACCCTTCTTAAACAAAGGAACAACATTGGCTATTCTTCAGTCCTCTGGGACCTCACCTGTCGCCAATGAGGATGCAAAGATTTCTGTCAAGGCCCCAGCAATTTCTTCCCTTGCCTCCCTCAGTATTCTGGGGTAGATCCCATCAGACCCTGGGGACTTATCTACCTTAATGCTTTGCAAGACACCCAACACCTCCTCCTTTTTGATAATGAGATGACTGAGACTATCTACACTCCCTTCCCTAGGCTCATCATCCACCAAGTCCTTCTCCTTGGTGAATACTGATGCAAAGTACTCATTTAGTACCTCACCCATTTCCTCTGGCTCCACACATAGATTCCCTCCTCTGTCCTTGAGTGGGCCAACCCTTTCCCTGGCTACCCTCTTGCTCTTTATATACATATAAAAAACCTTGGGATTTTCCTTAATTCTGTTGGCCAATGACTTCTCATAATCCCTTTTAGCCCTCCTGACTCCTTGCTTAAGTTCCTTCCTACTGTCTTTATATTCCTCAAGGGATTCGTCTGTTTCTAGCCTTCCAGCCGTTACGAATGCTTCCTTTTTCTTTTTGACGAGGCTCACAATATCCAGCGTTATCCAAGGTTCCCGAAACTTGCCAAACTTATCCTTCTTCCTCACAGGAACATGCTTGTCCTGGATTCTAATCAACTGACGTTTGAAAGACTCCCACATGTCAGATGTTGATTTACCCTCAAACAGCCGCCCCCAATCTAAATTCTTCAGTTCCTGCCTAATGTTGTTATAATTAGCCTTCTCCCAATTTAGCACCTTCACCCGAGAACTACTCTTATCCTTATCCACAAGTACCTTAAAACTTATGGAATTATGATCACTGTTCCCGAAATGCTCCCCTACTGAAACTTCGACCACCTGGCCGGGCTCATTCCCCAATACCAGGTCCAGTACGGCCCCATCCCTAGTTGGACTATCTACATATTGCTTCAAGAAGCCCTCCTGGATGCTCCTTACAAATTCTGCCCCATCCAAACCCCTAGCACTAAGTGAGTCCCAGTCAATATCGGGGAAGTTAAAATCACCCACCAGTACAACCCTGTTACCTTTACATCTTTCCAAAATCTGTCTACATATCTGCTCCTCTACCTCCCGCTGGCTGTTGGGAGGCCTGTAGAAAACGCCCAACACCGTGACTGCACCCTTCCGATTCCTGAGCTCCACCCATATTGCCTCGCTGCATGACCCCTCCGAGGTGTCCTCCCGCAGTACAGCTGTGATATTCTCCTTAACCAGTAATGCAACTCCCCCACCCATCCCGCCTGAAGCTTCTAAATCCTGGAACATTTCGCTGCCAATCCTCACTGTTTGCCACACCTGCAAGTTTGGCGTCATGGGCAAATTTTGAGACTTTATTCTGTATTTGAAGAGCCATGTCATTAATATAGAGCAAAAAAAAAATTACTTTTCTTTTTTTCTCATTCTTTTTTCCTTCCGATCATGAAATTTCCTCTCCCTCATTTCTTTTTTGACTTCCTATCTCCTCACAGCCTCCCTGGCCGTCGTTCTGAGTGCCAATTTGGATGCGGTTATGTTGCAGCCTGGAGCTGAACTCAGGGGCCGGTTTCCCAATGCTTTCAATAGGGGACTTACAGCGAAGGCGCCATTGGCCGTTCTGCTATTCTACGGTTTCTGGCGCTTCTGTGGGGACAAAAAGGGAATAAAATCCAAAGGAAAACCCGGGATTTGCCGTCCCAATACAGGGGAGGCGGCTGGGGAAAGTCATGTTTTGATGTCAGTGTGAAGCAGTCCGCTCCGTGGAGTCCGGCTCCGCTCGATGCCGCCCGCCCAGTGGACCCCGATCCATTCCAGCCCGAGCGAGCCGGTAACCGCAAATTTAACGGAAAGAATCAAATGTCAGGGGAAAGGAGGGTAAGTCAATGAGGTGGTGGCACCTGCTCAGGTAAAAGCGGAATTTAAACTGTATACAATGTTGATGGGGAGGGTGGGGCTTTTTGTTTTAAAAAAAAGGAATGAGTTGTAGTTTCCAAAAATAGTTTGAAAGTTGCAGAATTTGCAGCCCGGGACCGCTTCGTTTCTCAGGTAACACAGGCCCCGATTGTCACCGAGGATTGGGTGGGTGGAGGGGCCCATGGGGGCCCAGCGCCCACTGCACTTTGTTGGCGAGAGGCTTGAACATTTTGCTCAGTTTACTGTCGGGCAATCCAGTGAGTTAATACATAGCAAGGCCTTGCAGTCCCCAAGGGGGCGGGGTGGAGAGTAATCCACCTCAATTTCCATTCTTCACTTTCCCTCTTCCAGCGCCCTCCTGTCCCACTGGCTGATTGACCTGTATTTGTTGGGTTTTATCCCGCTCTTTTTTTTTTGATCGGAGGTATAACATTTACAGTCTTTCAGATCTCCGGTACCATCCCATATGTAATGGGGTCTAGAAGATTGTGGCCAGAGCCTCTGCAAATTCTTAATAACTTAGGTGACTTTTCTACTTTGAGCACTGCCAACTTTTTACGTAACTCGTCTATAAACTTTTTATTCTGTCCAATTTCTCTGCTACCTCCTTTACTGTGACAATGGGAGCATCCTCTTCTTTAGTGAAGACAGATACAAAGCACTCATTTAGAACCTCAGTCATGCTCTTTATTTTCACAAGAAGATCTCCTAGATAGCCCTACCCTTCCTTTGACTACCCATTTATATGTTTATAAAAGACTTGGGTTCCCTTTCAGTTACCTGCTAATCTAATTTTGTCCACTCTCTTTGCTCCTCTTATTTCCTTTTTCAGATCTCCCCCTCCCCTTTTTTGTATTTAGCTTGGTTCTCTACTGAATTATGAATCTGACATTTATCGTAAGCCTCCTTTTTCTGTTTCATTTTAATCTCTATATCTTTAGTCATCCAGGGAGCTCTAACTTTAGATGCCTTTCCTTTCTGCCTCATGGGAATTTGTGTAGTCTATACCCAAACCCCATTCTTCAGTTTCCCTCTCTCTCACCTCAATCTCCATTCTTCAGTTTTCCTCTTCTCTTGACTCCTGCCCCATTGGCTGATTGACCAGTAGTTGTTGGGTTTGTCCCACTCTCCTTTTTTTGAACAGTGGAGTAGTTTTGGAAAAGAACATTGAACTATCATATGTGAAAATACTCAACTGGAGGATTTCAATGAATTGAACGGAGATCTGGCCCAGGTGGATTGGAGTCAAAGATTAGCAGGTAAAACAGTAAATGAGCATTGAGAGGCCTTCAAATCTTTTAAATTCCTCCTTTTCAAATATTTATCTCAACCATCTTCAGCTGCTTCATCATTGAGCTTCCCTCCATCATAAGGTCAGAAGTGCAGATGTTCGCTGTTGATTGTACAATGTTCAGCACCAAACACAACTCCTCAGATACTGAATAACTCCATGTCCATATGTAGTATGACCTGGAACCACTCAGGCTTGGGCTGATTAACATTCGCACCACACAAGTGCCAGACAATAACGATCTCTAATAAGACAGACTCTAACTGTCACCCTTTTACATTCAATGGCATGACCATTATTGAATACCCCATTATCAACATTCTGGGGGTTACCATTGACCAGAAACTGATACTGTGGCTACAAGAGCAGGTCAGGGATGTGGAATTCTGTGGTGAGTAACCCGCTTCCTGACTCCCCAAAGCCTGTTCACTATCTGCAAGGCACAAGTCAGGAGTGTGATGGAATACTCTCCACTTGCCTGGATGAGTGTGGCTCCAACAAAATTCAGGAAGCTCAACACCATCCAGAACAAAGTGGCTCACTTGATCGGCACCCCATCCACCACCTTAAATATTCACTGTCTCCACCACTGATGCACAGTGGCAGCAGTGTGTACCATGTACAAGATGCACTGCAGCCACTCACCACGCCTCCTTCAACAGCCCCTTCCAAACCCACAACCTCTTCCACCTAGAAGGACAAGGACAGCAGATGCATGGGAACACCACCACTTCCAAGTTCCCCTCCAAGTCACACAACATCCTGACTCGTAAATATATCGCCGTTCCTCCACTGTCCCTGGATAAGAATCCTGGAACTCCCACCCTAACAGCACTGTGGGCATACCCACACCAGATGGACTGCAGTGTTTCAAGAAGGCATATCCTCACCACCTTAAGGGCATTAAGGGATGGGCATCAAATGTTGGCCTAGCCAGTGATATATTTCATTCCCCAGAACTAGACCCAGCACTTTCTCATTGGGCTAGAAACATACTGATGAAGGAATTTCTATGGTGCACATTTCAGGAATTCCTCCCCCTCTCTGTCCTTTACGCTGTTATTCTCCCCAGTGTATATCAGGTTAATTGAAGTCCCCCATTAATACTCTAAAAGCCTTGCATTTTTATGCAATTTGCCTGCAAATTTGCTGCTCTATCTCTTTCCCACCATTTGATGACCTATGGAATACACCCAGCAGTGTAGTCATTCCTTTATTGTTCCTTAATTCTAACCAAATAGATTCTTTGAATCCTCAAGTATATCATCCCTTTCTAGTGCTGTAATGGTATCTTTGTTACTGCACTCCCCCTCCTTTTCTTCCTTCCCTATCTTTGAATACATTGTAGCCAGGAATATTAAGTGCCCATTTGTTTAAGCCAAGAATCTTCTTGTTGCTATATCATAGACCTATGTGGTTACTTGTGCTTGCTGTTCACCAACCTTATTTACCACGCTCCATGCATTTACCCATATGCACTCCAAACACATCTTAGTCTGTCAAACTTCCTGGAAAGCTCCCCACTACCCTAGCCCTGAACCTGCATGTTTCTGTAGTTTCTCTCCTTTAGTTTCTCTCCCATCTCCATTCATGCCCTCTTTGAGCTCATCTTGTTGATAAGGCCCACCTCCTGTTCCTTTGATCCTATTCCCAGTAAACTGTTGATCACCTAACTTCCCCTCCTGGTCCCCACGTTAGCCAATATTGTAATAGTTCTCTCTTCAGATGTTGTCCCTCTCTCCTTTAAATCTACCGTCATCACCCTCTCAAAAACAACCCTTGACTCGACCGTCCTTCGAAACTACAGTCCCATCTTCAACCTCCCTTTCCTCTGCAAAGTCCTTGAACATGATGTCACCTCCCAAATCTGTTCCTGTCTTTCCCAAAACTCCATGTTTGAATCCCTCCAATCATCCAATCAGGTTTTCACCCCTGCCACTCTTATCAAAGTCACAAATGACATCCTGTGTGACTGTGACAAAGATAAACTTTCCCTCTTCGTCCTTCTCCACCTGTCTGTAGCCTTTGACATGGTCGACCACTCTGTCCTCCTCCAACACCTCTCCACTGTCGTCCAGCTGGTTACTGCTCTCTGCTGGTTCCATTCTTATCTATCTAATCATTGCCAGAGAATCACTTGCAATGACTTCTCTTCCTGCTCCTGCACTGTTATCTCTGGTGTCCCCCAAGGATCTATCCTTGACCTCCTCCTATTTCTCTTCTACATGCTGCCCCTCAGCAACGTCATCCAAAAGCACGGCATTATTTTTCACGTGTATGCTGATGACACTCAGCTCTACCTCACCACCACTTCACTCGACGACTCCACTGTTGCTAAATTATCTGACTGCTTATCTGACATCTGGTACTGGATGAGCAGAATTGTTCTGTAATAAAATATTGGGAAGACTGAAGCCATTGTTTTCAGTCCCCTGTCCAAACTCCATTCCCTAGCTACCAACTCCACTCCTCTCCCTGGTTTTACGGCCTTTTAAATCTTCAACACCTAATTTGTTTAACTTATCATGGGATGTATCTCCCTACTCTACAAACTCCTTGGCATTAAATTTCGTCATCTCTCTTGTTTCCAGCACTGTAGAGAAAAAAACAGAAGAATACAAGAAAGCCTGTTTGTTTATTTTTCCACAATTTTAGAGGTCAATTTTCCTCCCGTTTTCCTAATCTCTTGTTTGTCTGGCAGTTGAGATCCAGGATTTGAACCCCCAATTTGGTACAGTCACGTGGTGTGATGTTTGTGGTTCCCACGATTCAACTCTCCACCAGACAGCAGCAAGTGTATTTGTAATAAGAGTTTAACCCCTTGGTATTTTGTTTTTCAAATAACCAGATAGTGACAGGTTTTCTTGTAGGTTTAAACAAACCCACAAAGTCTATGGTTTATCGCTCATCCTGAAATTGTCGCAACCTCATTCGCTCGCGTGCACACGCACACACACACAAGAAGAAACAGATGGAGAAGGGAAAGAAATAAGTGGGTTTTTATTGGGGAGAAGAGATACGATTAACCTGTTGAATTCTCTTGAGGCTCAAAGTCCAGATAGTTGCAGGCCTGAGATGATAGTAGATTTCTCTCTTGATTGAAGGTTCTGTTAAAGATGGTGGGCCACTTCCAGCTCTTTCTGTTGTGTTATGTAGATGTCAGATTTTTTCAGCAGGGCAGGTGCATGCTGGCTTGCTGGAATGCCAGCTGTTACAAGTAGCTTCACCTTCTGGGTCAGTCTGTCTGCCTGTCTCTGTCTGCCTTTGTATTAAGGTAAAACTGTGTCACCTCTCACCTCCTGTTAGGAAACACTGTGGTTTCAACCTGTGGTGATCACACAATGGCCCAGGATGTGGCTACTTCACACCACCTTTGTTTTAGCAGAAGGCATTCAATTCTGGAATGTTTTTAGGATAGGTCTTCTTCTTTGGCCTCCTTGTCTCACGTGACAATGGGTAAGCGCCTAGAGGTGGTCAGTGGTTTGTGGAGCAGAGCCTGGAGTGGCTATAAAGGCCAATTCTAGAGTGACAGACTCTTCCACAGGCGCTGCAGATGAAATTGGTCATCAGGGCTATTACACAGTTGGCTCTGTCCTTGCACTTCTGTCCTTTTTCCTGCCAACTGCTAAGTCTCTTCGACTCACCACTCTTTAGCCCCGCCTTTATGGCTGTCCGCCAGCTCTGGCGATCACTGACAAGTGACTCCCACGACTTATGGCCAATGTCACAGGACTTCATGTCGCGTTTGCAGACGTCTTTAAAGCAGCGACATGGACGGCCGGTGGGTCTGATGTCAGTTACGAGCTCACTGTACAATGTGTCCTTGGGGATCCTGCCATCTTCCATGCGGCTCACATGGCCAAGCCATCTCAGGCGCTGCTGGTTCAGTAGGGTGTATATGCTGGGGATGTTGACTGCCTTGAGGACTTCTGCGTTGGAGTTACGTCCTGCCACCTCATGCCAAGAATTCTCTGGAGGCAGCGAAAGTGGAATGAGTTGAGATGCCGCTCTTGGCCGACATACGCTGTCTAGGCCTCGCTGCCGTAGAGCAAGGTACTGAGGACATGGCTTGAACACTCCGACTTTTGTGTTCTGTGTCAGTGTGCCATTTTCCCACATCCCCTTGGCCAGTCTGGACATAGCAGCGGGCATCTTTCCCATGCGCTTGTTGATCATTGAGAGACAGGTTACTGGTGATAGTTGAGTCTAGGTAGGTGAACTCTTGAACCACTTCCAGAGCGTGGTCGCTGATATTGATGGATGGAGCATTTCTGACGTCCTGTCCCATGATGTTCGTTTTCTTGAGGCTGATGGTTAGGCCAAATTCGTTGCATCCACCGCAATCCTGTCGATGAGTCTCTGCAGACAGTTCTTCTGTGTGGGATGTTAATGCAGCATCGTCAGCAAAGAGGAGTTCCCTGATGAGGACTTTCCGTACTTTGGTCTTCGCTCTAAGCCGGGCAAGGTTGAACAACCTGCCAACTGATCTTGTGTGGAGGAAAATTCCTTTAGGATAGGTATGAAATGGATTTCATTAACACTTTATGGCTTTGAAGATTTGTCCTTTGTCTTTGTCAGACTGTTTGATTACAAATGGCCTGCTGAAAAAAATCTGACATCTACATAATAAGGCCGAGAGAGAGCTGGAAGTGACACAACATTAGTTAATCTCCCCAGGAGGATATTGACCCCAGTCCTGTTGGTAGGATCTCAACTGTTTTCCTACCCATGTCATTGGTTCCAACATGACATCTGGCTGTTTCCCTCCCTCTCACCCCCTGCATAATATTCTGCACACATTCCGTATCCTTCACCCTCGCACAAGGAAGGCAACACACCATGCGAGACTCATGTCAGTGAAATATCTTTCTATCCACCTGACTGTCTCATCCCCTATTATCACTGCACTTCTATACTTTGCCCCTATGCGATCATTTGTCATGCAGTGCCATGGGCATGCTCTTGACTGCACTTCTGAGGTGTTGTCATCCCCATTGGTATTCAGCACTGAAAACCGGTTTGTCTGTCACACTGAGATTTCCTGCCTATCTGTTCCTACTTTCCATCTTTCACCCTCCGTAAACCTGAAAGCATCAAAAACTCTGCTGCCCATATCCAAACTTGCACCAATCCCCATTCACCCCTGTGCTCGTTGACCTACATTGATTCTGTTAAGCACTGCCTCGATTTCAAAACTTTCATCCTTGATTTCAAATTCCTCCCTATCTCTAAACTCCTCCAGCCTTACAACCCTCTGAGATCTCTGTGCTCCTCCAGTTTTGGCCTCTTGCACATCCCAGATTTTAATTGCTACACCAGTGGCAGCTATGTCTTCATGTCAAGGCCCTAAACTCTGGAATTTCCTCCCTGAGCCTCCCCACCTCTCTACCTCTTCTTGCTTCCTTTAAGACACTGCTTAAAATCTGCCTCTTTCCTGTCCTAATATCTCTTTATGTGGCTTGGTGTCAAATTTTGTTTGATAAAACTCCTGTGAATTGTCTTAGGTTGTTGACTACATTAAAGGTGCTAAGTAATTGGAAGTTGTTGTATTATTTATGTATATCAGAATTTTATTGAATACAATTCAGATCTGGTTGATTTTTGTATCTTCTATTTAATTAATTTTAATTTTATCCCATTGGATCTAATTAATTTGATTATTGATATATTTACTTATTTAACACTGTCCTTTGGTTTAAATTGCTGAACATCTCCTTTTCTGCATGAATTCCCACTCTCATCAAGGTCCTGCATCACTCTGTTTAACCAACATCTGTTTAGCAGGTTCATCCAACTCTCTCCAAGCTCTGTGCTTAAAGCTCTGAATTACAGACCAATTCTCTCAGTACTTCCTCACTTTTGAATCCCCTTCTTGGATAAAGACCAACACTCCATTAGTCTTTTTGATTTTTTTGTATCTATACACTAGCTTTTAGTGATTTGTGTCCTCGATACCTAGATCCTATTCTGCTCCACAGCTCTTTGTCTCTCACCATTAAGAGAATATTTTGATTTGTCTTACTCTGATCCAAAGTGGATGACTTCACAATTCTTCACATTAAACTCCATTTGCCATAGTTTTCCCACTCAATTAATCTGTGTCTGTCCCTTAGTAATTTCCTGCTCCCACCAACACAATTTGCTGTGCCTCCTATCTTAATGTCATTGCAAATTTGGATATACAAATTTCTATTCCTTCATCCAAGTCAGCAATATATATGCTGAACAGCTGGTGCCCCAGTGCAGATCCCTGAGGACCACCAGTCGTCACATCCCACCAATCAGATAACAAACCCTTATCCCTACTCTGTGCCTTCTACTACCCGATCAAGTGCCAGGTCATGTGGTATGACAAGGGGGTGGCCTTGAATACGGGTAGGAGAGTTTATATGGAAGGAGATTTAAAAGAGGACAGGACTGCAGTGAAGTTCAGAGAATAGAGGTCAAGGTGAGTTGAGATAGTTGAGAGGTTGAAATCACTGAGGATGAGAAGTTGCTCAGGTCTTTGATTATAAGCAGTGCCTGAACCTCCAGCAAATTTTGTGTCTGATATTTCAAGTGTTGTTCTTTCCTAACTAAAAATTGTTTCTGATTTGCTGAAGGAATTTAAAAATACATCTTTGCCCATGTACCAGATACAGGAGGGTGTAACTAAGAGTGAGGCAGATTTGGGGATCCAGAAGGTAACACTGGAGGAGCCTCAACCCTTGCTCTTGTCCAACAGCTATGAGGTTCTTGCAGTCTGTGTGGACGAGAGCAGGGACTGCAGGGAGGATGAGCAAATTGACCACAGCACCGTGGTGCAGGGGGCCATTCAAGTTGGGGGAGTAAAAAGGAATGTAGTAGTAGGGGACAGTATAGTTAGGGGGATAGATACTGTTCTCAGCAGCTAAGAGTGTGAGTTCCGAAGGCTGTGTTGCCAGCCCGGTACCAGGGTTATCGACATCTCCTGGGGCTAGAGAGGAACTTGGCGAGGGAGGGGAAGGCTCCAGTTGTTGTGGTCCACGTGGGTAGGACTAAGACAGAGGTTCTGCTAAGGGGGTTGGAGCAGCTAGGGACTAAATTAAAAAGCAGAGCCACAAAGGTGATAATCTCTGGATTGCTACCTGAGCCACAAACAAATTGGCAGAGGGTAAATAAGATCAGAAACTTGAATTTGTGGCTCAAAGATTGGTGTGGGAGAAATGGGTTTCAATTCATGGGGCACTGACACCAGTACTGGGGAAAGAGGGATCTGGTCTTTGGGACAGGCTTCAGTTGAACTGAGCTGGGACCAGAGTCCTGGTGAATCAAATAACTGGGGCAGTAGAGAGGGCTTTTAACTTGATTGTTGGGAGGTAGGTTCGGGTGAGAGGAAATTTTAAAAAGTTGAAGAGAAAGGAAATGGCAATAGTGCAGGGTGGCGATATGGTTAATGATAACCAGTGTGCGACAGGAAGGAACTGTGCATACAAACATAAGTGGCACCAGCAAATAAGGTCAGAATAGGAAAAATGGGTAAAAGACAGAATTACAGGCTCTTCATCTGAATGCACACAGCATTCATAACAAGATAGGTGAATTGATGGCACAAGTAAAAATAGATGGGTGTGATATGATAACCATTACAGAGGCTTGGTTGCAAGGTGACCAAGGCTGCAAGCTGAATGTTCAAGGGTATTTGACATTTTGAAAGAAAGGAAAAGGAGGTGGGCTAGCTTTGTTAATAAAGGATGAGATCAGTACAGTAGTGAGAAATGATCTTGGCTTGGAAGATCAAAATGTAGAATCAGTTTGGGTGGAGATAAGAAATAGGAAGGGAAACAAGTCACTGGTGGGAATAGTTTACAGGTCTCCTAACAATAGCCACACTGTAGGACAGAGTATAAATCAAGAAATAATGGGGGCTTGTGTGAAAGGTGATGCAATAATCATGGGTGATTTTAATCTTATAAATTGGACAAATCAAATTGGCAAAGGTAGCCTTTGAGGACGTGTTCACAGTGTATTCGGGACAGTTTCTTAGAACATGATCTTGAACCGACCAGGGAACAGGCTATTTTAGACTTAGTAATGGGTAATGAGACAGGATTAATTAATGTTCTCATAGGAAGGGATCCTTTTGGGAAGAGTGATCATAACATGATAGAATTTCACATTCAGTTTGAAGGTGAAAAACTTGGGTCTGAAACTAGTGTCTTAAACTTAAAGGCAAATACAAAGGTTTAAAGATAGAGTTGGCTAAAGTGGGCTGGAAAAATAGGTTAAAATGTAAGACAGTAATTAAGCAGTGGCAGACATTTAGGGAGAGATTTCATAACTCTCAAGAAATATACATTCCATAGAGAAAGAAAGACTGAGACCCAGCGAAAGGAACTTAAGGATGATATCAAATTGAAAGAAAAGACATACAATTCTGTGAATATTAGTAGTAGGCCAGAGTGGAAAATTTTAGAAACCAGCAAAGGATGACTAAAAATGAGAGAAATTAGAATGAGAGAAAAATAGCAAGAAATATAAAAACAGACAGTGAAAGCTTCCACATTGTTACGACCAGGTGAGAAAGAGGTCTAGGGTTCCCTTTGAGCCTTCACCTTGTCTTACCGTAACAGGGTTTAATTTTAAACACACCGGGTTTTTAGCTCCCCCTTGGTGAATCCTTGTTCACGGCTTTCCAATTATAAGGCAAAGAAACCAGAACAAGCAGGTTTTCTTAAGCTTAAAGAAAAAAGGTTGAAGTATATTAAACTTAAACTCTAATTCGATTAATGCGTCTGGATACATAGCGTGCCAACACTATCATGCATATGGGATTTACACATGCAGATAGAGACAGAAAAGAGCAGAAAAAAGTGGAAAAATTTGAAGCATTCTCTGAAGAGGGTTTTTGTTACAGTTCTTCAAGCTTACTGTAGAGTCCTTGATTGTAAGTAGAGTTTCCTCTTCATTGGGGCCCAGTACTCTTCTTAAACCTTGTTTACTGTAGGAGACCTTTCTCTCTTGGGGTTCATCTGTCTTCAGTGGATTTGGAGCTCCGTGAGAAAGAGAGGGAGAGCCAGATAGGAAAGGTATGCTGTAGTCTCTGAGTTCAAACTCTTCGTCCAATTCAGAAAAACCAGGTTGCCAAGCAGGCTAATCACATGACCAGCTGGTCTGACCACGTCTGTTCGTGGATTCGGCCATCCCAGCAGTCATCCCGAAATTTGAGCTCCCTCACCTTCACTGTCTGGTGCTCAAAGTCCATTGTGGGTTAAATTGGATAAGAGAAGTAACCCCTTTGTTTCCACAAGCACTGTATATTAATATGCAAATGTCTTTCCAGCCATGGGCCTGGTGATTTCTTTTTTAAACAAGTCCTTTCTTCACTTTAGCAACAGTTTTCAAATCAATGTTCCTATGACAAAGTTAATGTGCCTCATTCTTGGCAGGTGGAGGGTCTGCATGACAACATATATATAAAAAAGAAGAGAATAGCTAAAATAAAAGTTGGTCCCTTAGAGGATGAGGCTGGGGAATTAATAATGAGAAACAAGAAATGGCAGAGACTTTGAACAAATATTTTGTATCTGTCATCACAGAAGAAGACACTAAAGGCATCCCAAAAAAGTAGAAAATGGGGGGGGGGGAAGGGAGGGAGTAACTTGAAACAATCACTGAGAAAAAGTACGAGGAAAACTAATGGAACTAAAGGCTGTCAAGTCCCCTGGACCTGATGGCTTGCATCCTAGGGTCTTAAAAGAAGTGGCTGCTGAGATAGTGGATGCATTGGTTATAATCTTCCAAATTCCCTAGATTCTGGAAAAACACAAGCAGGTTGGAAAAATGCAAGCAGATTGGAAAACCACAAATGTGTAATGCTCCCATTCAAGAAAGGAGAGAGCCAGAAAGCAGGAAACTATAGGCCGGTTAGCCTAACATCTGTCATTAGGAAAAAGCTGGAACCCATCATCAAGGAAGTAGTAGCGGTACATTTCGACAATTATAATACAATCAAACAGAGTTAACATGGTTTTATGAAAGGGAAATTGTGTTAGACAAATTTATTAGATTTCTTTGAGGATGTCACAAGCAGGGGGTTAAAGGGGAACCAGTAGATGTAATCTGTTTGGAGTTCCAAAAGGCATTTTTTAAGGTGCCACATAAAAGGTTACTACACAAGATAAGAGTTCATGGTGTTGGGGGTATATCAGTAGCATGGATAGAGGTTTCGCTAACTAACAGGAAGCAGAGAATCGGGATAAATAGATCATTTTCAGGTTGGCAAACTGTAACTAGTAAAGTGCCACAGGGATCAGTGCTGGGGCCTCAACTATTTATTTCAGAGATACAGCACTGAAACAGGCCCTTCAGCCCACCGAGTCTGTGCCGACCATCAACCACCCATTTATACTAATCCTACATTAATCCCATATTCCTACCACATCCCCACCTTCCCTCTTCCCCTACCACTTATACTAGGGGCAATTTTTATAATGGCCAATTTACCTATCAACCTGCAAGTCTTTGGCTGTGGGAGGAAACCAGAGCACCCAGCAAAAACCCACGCGGTCACAGGGAGAACTTGCAAACTCCACACAGGCAGTACCCAGAATTGAACCTGGGTCGCTGGAGCTGTGAGGCTGCATTTGCAATCTATATTAATGATTTGGATAAAGGGACTGACTGTATTATAGCCAAATTTGCTGACGATACAAAGATGGGAAAACAAGTTGTGAGGAGGACACAGATTCTGCAAAGGGATATAGATAGGTTAAGTGAGTGGCCAAAAATTTGGAGTATAATGTGGGAAAATGTGATATCCACTTTGGTAGAAAGAATAGAAAAGCAAAATATTTGAATGGAGAGAGACTTCAGAAAGCTACGGTACAGAGGGATCTGGGTGTCCTCGTACATGAATTTGGCCTTTATTGCAAGGGAATTGAAGTATAAAAGTAGTGAAGTCTTGCTACAACTGTACTGGGCATTGGTAAGACCACACCTATAGAGTATTGTGTATGATTTTGAGCTCCTTAGTTAAGGAGGGATGTACTTGCATTGGAGGCAGTTCAGAGTAGGTTCACTAGGTTGATTCCTATAATGAATGAGTTACCTTTATGGCCTACTCCTGCTACTATTTCTTATGTTTGATCCTGAGGGGAGGGGCAATCGGGATATTATAGTTGGTCTCAGTGCTCCTGGTTAGGGAGAGGAAAATGGAGCAAGTTTCCCTGCTTGATCAATGTCATAGAGTCATTATGGCACAGTAGGAGGCCATTTGGCCCACCGAGTTCATGCCGGATATCTCCAATGTCTGATGTCTCCTGCTGAAATTGTCTATGTGCAGATGTTGGGTGAATATGTACTTGAGCAAGACAATAATCCTTCCAAGTTCTAGCGGCTGAATAGCCTGTTGACATTCACTGCCAGCTCACCATATGGGCAGCAAAGCACATGTGCGCAGTGGTTAGCACCGCAGTCTCACAGCTCCAGAGACCTGGGTTTAATTCTGGGTACTGCCTGTGCGGAGTTTGCAAGTTCTCCGTGTGACCGCGTGGGTTTTCGCTGGGTGCTCCGGTTTCCTCCCACCGCCAAAAACTTGCAGGTGATAGGTAAATTGGCCATTGTAAACTGCCCCTAGTGTAGGTAGGTGGTAGGGAATATGGGATTACTGTAGGGTTAATATAAATGGGTGGTTCTTGGTCGGCACAGACTCGGTGGGCCGAAGGGCCTGTTTCAGTGCTGTATAAATAAATAAAGGAAACAATGTTTTTCAGGAGAAACTGGAAAAATGTAGGGATAAAAGAATTGTAATTTCTATCTTTAATTATTCCTCTCCTCCTCTTAAGATTCTCCTGCATTATGGACTTTAGTCCTTCATCTTGGTTTGTCACTAATAACATTATCTGATGATATCGGGCAGGGTTGAAGCTATTCATGCTTAATTGTGATATGAGTTGATAAGGCCTCGCATTAAGTTTATCTCTCCACCCTTCCCTCCAACATAAATGAGTATCCTTTTATAGGAGCCTCACTAACAAAGATATTTTTTATAAACAAATACGTCAACAGGGTTAGATAACCTTACAAACTCAAATATGTTACCCATTAACAGTGCCCTGTCTACATCTTATAAACATTTTAGATATATATGCGTGAAGATCTTCCTTTTGTCACAATTTTTGGGCATGCTTTTATGTCACCATTTAACACTGAATGTGCCTATATAAATAGTTATAATGGAAATCTCCAACATGAAAACTATCCTGTCTGTCACTGCTAGTGCACTAATCAAATTGTTTCAAATTTTTCACAAATATTTTCTGTCTACTTGAAATTCATAATGTCCAAACTAAGTTTTAAAAAAAATAATCTGATTATATTTACTCTTTGAATTGTCTTTTTAATGCCTTCATTTAAGTTTTCACTTCAAGGTTTAAACCTCTCTGAAGCAGTTGGAAAGAGCTTTCAGCCACACCTATGTATTCTGAGCATGAGCAGTTTGCAAAATTGGCCAGAATACAATGTGTATCAGCAGGAGTTGAAGTGTAGAAAGGTGTGTCCCCTTATCTGGTGAGGTTTTCAGAGTTTCGTTTTTTTTTCAAGATGTCTAAAAAAAAAAATTGTCAGTGTTTTATTTCAGGTTTATTACATGCTGTTATGAGTTGTTCAGAAGATAATACTGTATTGGCAGGGCCTATTATCACAGTATTGTTCAACAGAAATTGCTGACTAGCCACAGATTTGGCTACAGTGACACAATTTTAGCCACATGCAGTAATTTTAGTGGAAAACACTTGTACTGTATACACTTGCGTAATACATGTAAGTAGACTTTACATAGGGATATTTACTTAAACATCTATCACCACTCCAACACAAAATCAAAAAACCGATTCTGGAAATCTGAAATTAAAACATAAAATGTAGGGAACACTTGGATCTGGCAGCATCTGTGGAGAGAGAAACAGTTTCAGGCCGATGATGTTTCATCAGAAGCTTTATTTCAGGTTTATTAATTACTGTTTTGAACTGGTCAACATTCAGTAACTAAGGAAGTAAAGTACTCACAATTATCAAAGACACTGACTCTGCTTTTTGTTTTACTACTTTACCAGCAAATGTATGGAGATTAGAGTACACGTGCATACACCAAGCGAATATGAGTATTGAGATCACATGCCCAACAATGGTTTTTATTTAGTTATTTATTTAGTTCCGAAGAAGGGTCACTGACCCGAAACATTAACTCTGCTTCTCTTTCCACAGATGCTGCCAGACCTGCTGAGTGATTCCAGCATTTCTTGTTTTTGTTTCAGGTTTCCAGCATCCGCAGTATTTTGCTTTTATTTTAATGGTTTTTATTACTCACTTTTCATTTACTAACAGAAATTCAATTTTCCCCATTTGAAATTCCAATTGTAGACAGTGGCTAAAATTTTGGACAATATTCTGTTAACATGATATATTTAATGGTTAGAAGGGAAAATGGAGATTGCCTATTGAAATAACTTTCTCTTTGTTGCTTATCAAAATTCAATCCAAAAATCGACTTTCTGAAGCATTATTGCGGCTTAAGGCATTTATATAAAATAAAAAGTGAATAATGAACTTCTGAGCATTTGAAGTAAATTTTCCTCAACTAAATTTTTATTAAAGATGTCATGCAGACCCCCACCTGCCAAGAATGAGGCATATTGGTTTTGTCATATGAACATTGATTTTTAATTGTTGCTGGAGCGAGGAAATGACTTGTTGAACAGATCAGCCATGGCTGGAAAAACATTTGCATACTAACAGATGGTGCTTGTCTAGACAAAGGACCATTCCCTGACACGTTCAACTCACAATGGATGTTGATCACCGGACAGTGAGGAGGTGGGGAAGCGCATTTCAGGGCCTGCTGGGGTGATGCAATCCCCAGGGGCGAGGACTGGTTGGACCAGCTGTTCACATGACTAACTGGCTGTTCCAAGGGTTTTTTGAACGAACCACAGAGTTTGAACTCAAGAAAGACTGCTCCTGGACTGAGAAGATCTCTCCTGTCTGCTCCCATCTCTTTCTCATGGAACTGAATCTACTGAAGACATATGAACCCCAAGAGAGAAAGGTCTCCTACAGTGAAAAAGGTTTAAGAAGAATACTGGACCCCAACGAAAAGTAAGATCTACCTACAATCAACGACTTTACAGTGAGGTCGATGAACCGTAACAAAAACTCTTCAGATATCGCCTCAAACCTTTCCACTTTATTTTTCTTCTCTTTTCTGTCTCTATTTGCACGTATGCATGCCAGCGTGGGAGCGTGTGTATCTGTAGGCGTCAACCGAATTAGAGTTTAAGTTCAAGTGTAATAAATTTCAACTTCTAAACCTAAGAAAGCCTGTTTGTGCTCGTTTCTTTGCCTTATAATTGGAAAGCAGTGAACAAGGATTCACCGAGGGGGAGCTAAAAACACGGTGTGTTTAAAATTAAACCCTGTGACGGTAAGACCGTGAAGGCTGAGAGGGAACCCTAGATGCCTTTCTCACCTAGTCGTAACCATGATTATAAATTGGCAAACTCATCAATAGTACATGAAATTTTCCACTTCTGTGCTCTGAGCACTTGCTAGGAGTGCATATCAGAAAATTATAGATCCCATGATATCTGTCCATAAACATTCCGTTTTTTTTAAATTAAGGTTTAAATGCTTTAAGGCAGCAACATAAAGGCACAATCTGTCTGACAGTGAAGGTGACAGTGGAGTGCTTGAGAGCACAAAAATTGTGGATTGGTTGGGAAAGGGAGCTGATGGGTGGGAGCATAGTTTCGGGTTGAGCTACTATTAAAGGGGCCGGCGACTGTTTGGGTCAGAATTCCTTGGGCACCCCCTTACCCACAAAACTGTTGGAGCTTGCTAGGCTCTGGACCCTGCAATTTGCCAAGACCCCCTCTTCACCAGTGCTCTCAAAATCTGTGACTCCTTTCAAAATACTGCTAGCCTCTGCAAACCCATCAAAGTATTGTCAGATTCTGGCCCACCTTCCAAGTATACCCAGATTCCAGAACTGCCCCATTTCTGAATTCAGTGCCTGTGTTACTACGGCTTGGTTTAACTATTGTTACAAAACCACTGACTCATCTTAAGCAAGGGCGATCTGTTGGTACTATATTAGCCCAAAATTTGCTGTGACACGGCAATGTGGCAGTGGACAGTGCCTGTTGTTAGTCAGAGTTTCGCTTGCCTATTTAATGTTGATATTTTGCACTGCAGGTTATTTGAAGTGATAGTTGGAAACGGTGCAGCACTCTGTACAAGGCATCTGGTATCTGAGTGCACAGGGCAAGCAACTGTATAATTCCTTAACTCATCAGATTGAAAGAGTCTGACATTAATAGCTCGAGGATTGAACAAGGAAGTGTAAATTAGAGTGGGTGGATTCAATGTCAAATCAGATGCAGAAAGAGAAACAAAATAAAGGAAATAACCTTTAATGAGGGTGGAAAATGAGCAATTGCAGATCAGCTGCCTGTAATACACCCAATTAATTTTCGTATTTATTTGAAGTAATGTTGTCCCCTCCTATCCCAGTTCTCTTGCTCCATCCTTCCGCCTCCTTTCTCGCAGGTGACTGCAAACATGGTACACTAATCATACTTATATACTAAGACAATGAATAAAATTTATTTACACAATGTACAAAAGAGATTTTAGGTATATGCTAGAAGTTAGAAGCAGTATTTTAAAATAAATAACTCAAGTATATATTAGAACTCACTGCTCTCTCAGTTCCTGCTTTCAGATGCTGACACTCGAAACAGCCTCTTGCCTTTAATATTAAAGTTTGAATGTCCATGGACCTCTTCAGTAATCATTAACAAACCAGATAAATTACTTTTATCCCTCTTAACTCCTGTGAAAAAGAGAAATTCTTAGTCAAAAACAATTTCATTGTTGCAGAAACAGACATTCTACAAATCTGTTGCTGTGCATGATGCACGGAGGCGGCATGTTTTGTGTAATCAAAGCTGCTTGTGTATCTCTGATGCTTAGCAACCAACCATTGTAATATGCAACAATATAGAATCATAGTCATGTTTGATATTAAACTGAAGCAAAGTTCTCAGAAACAGAATTCCAGATGGAAAACTGTTACACAAAGCAGTTACAGATGTTACGACCAGTTGAGAAAGAGGTCTAGGGTTCCGTTTCAGCTTCACCTAGTCTTACCATAACAGGGTTTAATTTAAACACACCATGTTTATAGCTCCCCCTTGGAAAATCCTTGTTCACCGCTTTCCAATTATAAGTCAAAGCAACCAGCACAAACAGGTTTTCTTAGGTTTAAAGAAGAAAAGTTGAAATTTATTAAACTTAAACTTAATTCGGTTGACGCCTACGGATACATGATGCGCCCATGCTAGCATGCATATGCAATACACACATACAAATAGACTCAGAAAAGAGCAGAAGAAAAATAAAGTGGAAAAATTTGAGGGAATATCTGAAGAATCGTCGTTACGGTTCTTCAAGCTCACTGTAGAGTCCTCGATTGTAGATAGATGTTACTTTTTGTTAGAACAAAGAACAAAGATAATTACAGCACAGGAAACAGGCCCTTCGGCCCTCCAAGCCTGCGCCGATCCAGATCCTCTCTTTAAACATGTCGCCTATTTTCTAAGGTTCTGTATCTCTTTTCTCCCTGCCCATTCATGTATCTGTCTAGATACATCTTAAAAGACTCCATCGTGCCCGCATCTACCACCTCCGCTGGCAATGCGTTCCAGGTGCCCACCACCCTCTGCGTAAAGAACTTTCCACGCATATCCCCCCTAAACCTTTCCCCTTTCACTTTGAACTCGTGTCCTCTAGTAATTGAAACCCCCACTCTGGGAAAAAGCCTCTTGCTATCCACCCTGTCTATACCTCTCATGATTTTGTACACCTCAATCAGGTCCCCCCTCAACCTCCGTCTTTCTAATGAAAATAATCCTAATCTGCTCAACCTCTCTTCATAGCTAGCGCCCTCCATACCAGGCAACATCCTGGTGAACCTCCTCTGCACCCTCTCCAAAGCATCCACATCCTTTTGATAATGTGGCGACCAGAACTGTACGCAGTATTCCAAATGTGGCCGAACCAAAGTCCTATACAACTGTAACATGACCTGCCAACTCTTGTACTCAATGCCCCGTCCGATGAAGGAAAGCATGCCGTATGCCTTCTTGACCACTCTATTTACCTGCGTTGCCACCTTCAGGGAACAGTGGACCTGAACACCCAAATCTCTCTGGACATCAATTTCCCCCAGGACTTTTCCATTTACTGTATAGTTCACTCTTGAATTGGATCTTCCAAAATGCATCACCTCGCATTTGCCCTGATTGAACTCCATCTGCCATTTCTCTGCCCAACTCTCCAATCTATCTATATTCTGCTGTATTCTCTGACAGTCCCCTTCACTATCTGCTACTCCACCAATCTTAGTGTCGTCTGCAAATTTGCTAATCAGTCCACCCAGTATTCAAGCCTGGCTACCCGATCTGAACCCGACCAAACCCGACTACATGTGTTGGGTTCAGGTCGGGTCTATATTCTGTGTCCGGCATTCGGGCTCGGGTCGGGTCGGGCTGGACTGTACTGTTTAGCTTTGGCAGTCTTGGTGCCACCTGTCATCTCCACTTATGTGAAAACCCCAGTATAAATACATATTATGTATTAAAACTTAAGTGTGACATTTTTAAACCAAACTTTTCACTGTTCTGATTAAAACAAACATTTTAAAATGTGGGAACACATGTTTTATTTTTCCAGACTGGTTTTCAGTCTCAAAATTTTTGTGAATTGCATTTCTAAGGCAAAACAGAGGATCCAACTTACTTAATTCTCATTCCTGAGTGGGTGAGAGATTAACTTATACTCAAGTTATCTTAGTTTTGATCATCCAGTGTTTCAAATGCAAATATTAAAATTGAAAATGCATAGAACCAATATTTATTGTAGCTTGTCTAGACGTTAATTGGCATTGTGCACAATGTTTCTTTTTGTGTTTTTTTTCGTATATCTGGGGTGGGGACGGGAGGAGGTTGAATAATCACCACAGGCCATCCAAGTATAAATTCTAAATCTTCCACAGTAATGAATTAAAACACGCTGGCATATTAATCTGCCATTATAGTCTATATTAGTCAACCTAATAGCTTGTGTTCCTTGAATTTCCTCTGATTCCAAAGGGCTGGTGTTCTGTTCCATGGGAGTGAATAGGGGGTTGGCTATCTCTCTCAACTTCGGTTCATGTCAAAACCATTTTGAAGACATTAGAAAAGTGTAGCATTATTAATACAATATTTTCCCATCAAATGTAGATAATTTCAAACAAGCTAGAATGGCTGTAGAAGTAATGTTGATTGATTTTCAAAAGCACGCCTTTGTCCCATTACTTGCCAACTGACTGTTTCACAGTAGCAGACAAGTAACATTGCAGAGAGAAAACCATCTATGAGCTTAACTAAAAAATGTATATCAAACCACGTACTCATGGGAATAGACAGGGCGATAGATGGTTCTTTTCCTGGAGAATGTAGAGCCTTTGGAATACATTGTCAGCTGATGTGGTGGGTGCTGACTTTCTCAGTGGCTTCAGGAGGGAGCTTGATCAGTTCCTGACTCTGAGAAAAATTGCGTCATATAGAAGGTAAGTTTCTTTATAGGTAACACGTGATCCATGTAATCTCCTGGACAGGTTTTCGACTGCCAGGGCAGCAGGGCATTGGAGAGGAAATTTACTTTTTTTTCCCCTCATTGGCCTAAGGGTATTATGTTTTTTGCCACTGCTAGTAGATTTAGATGCGAATTAGGGAGAGGAAAGAAGTGTTTAGCCATGATGGTCCAGCTGTCTTGGTGTGGGACAGTCTTGATGGGCAGCTAGCCTTTCTGTGTCATTTCCATAAGTTTGTAAGCTAGAAATTTCCCTCTATGTCCACTCAAATTGTACAGTGACCTGAATGCAACAAATGCTACAAGTACCTCCTTCCTCAATATTGTAGGTGAAGAAATAAGTAGTGGGGATCTAAAATAGACAAAAGTTGGTTATGCACCCTAGCAGAGTCTGGGAATTCTCTGACACAGTAATACTGATGTAGATTTCCCAATTGTACTAATAATTGCCATTCCCATTAGCTGGTGGCATTATTTTCTTTTTAATCTACAATTTTTTTCTGTTTCAATATTATGTTTGATATTTTTGCGCCGGGTCAGGCATGAAAAAAAATTAAAGGGCTCTGACCCGGGTCAGGTTTTAATTTTATACCCGAGCCAGGCTTTACCCAGTATTCTTCTTAAACCTTGTTCGCTGTAGGAGACATTTCTCTCTTGGGGTTCATGTGTCTTCAGTGGATTCAGAGGTTTGTGAGAAAGAGGTGGGAGCAGACAGGACAGGCTGTGGCAAGCTAGCCAGGAGAGGTCTTTTCAATTCAGGAGCAAACTGCTTTCTGCCCAAACTCTACAAATTCAAAAAACTCAGGTTGCCCAGCAGGCTAGTCATGTGACTACTGGTTTGACCATGTCCGTTTGTGTATTCGGCCATCTTAGCAGTCAACCTGGAATGCGAGCTCCCCCACCTTCAGCGTCTGGTGATCAAAAGTCCATTGTGGGTTGAATGTTAGGGAATGGCGGCTTTGTTCTTCCAAGCACTGTCTGTTAATATGCAAATGTCTTTTCCAGCCAGGGCTGATCTGTTCAGCAAGTCTTCCCCTCACTCCAGGAACAGTTTAAAATCAATGTTCATGACAAAATTAATGTGCCTTATTCTTGGCAGGTGGGGGCCTAGCATGACACAGGAAACAGATTCAAGTTGCTGAAATACCACTTGTTCGCTTAAGACTGATCCTGTGGCTCAGCTTCCTTATATTAACTCGCAATGAATGAAAACTCAGCACAGAGGTATTCCAATTTTAAAGGTGTGCAAAGGAAACCTGACCCCAGTCCAAATGCTGGGCCCAGAAGCCTGACATGACCCAACCCGCACCCCACGTGCGACGGATCCCGTCGGGGTTGGGTCGAGTAGCAGGCCTTTACATATGGGTAAAGGCCTGCTACCCGACCCGACCACGTCGGGTCCTGACAACGTGTCATATTCGGGCCGGGTCATGTCAGACTTCCGGGTCTGGCATTTGGGCTTGGTCGGGTTTCCTTTGCACACCTTTTAATTCAGATAAGAACATAAAAAATAAGGGCAGGAGTAGGCCGTATGACTCCTCGGGCCTGCTCTTCCATTTAATAAGATCATGACTGGTACTCAACCTCAACTCCGCTTTCCTGCCCGATTCCCGTATCCGTCGAGTCCCTTAGAGTCTAAAGATCTATCGCTCTCCGCCTTGAATATCTTCAATGCGTGAGCATCACAGGCGCTGAGGTAGAAAATTCTAAAGATTCACAACTCTTTGAGCGAAGACATTTCTGCTTATCTCAGTCCGAAAAGGCCGACCTCTTATCCTGAGACTATACCCCCTAGTTCTAGACTTTCCAGCTAGGGGAAACAGGCTCTCAGCATTTTCCTTGACAAGCCCTGTCAGAATCTTGTATATTCCAATAAGATCGCCTCTCATTCTTCTAAACGCCAGAGTGTATAGCCTCATTTTACTAAATCTGTCCTCATAAGATAAGAAAAATGAGCAGTGGTAAACCATTTGGCCCTTCGAGCTTACACCTCCATTCAATATGATCATGGCTGATCTACTCAACTCCATCCCTCTGCACTATCCCCAGAACCCTTGATTCCCTTAGTATCCTAAAATCTGTTGACCTCTGTCTTGAATATACACAATGACTGAGAAGCACAGCCTTCTGGTTTAGAGAATTCCAAAGATTTACAACCTTCTGAATGAAGGCATTTCTCTTCATTTCAGTCCTAAATGGCCTTAACTTGAGACTGTGTCCCCCTGGTTCTAAACTCTCCTGTCAAACAGCCCTCTTCCATGATTCAATTGTCACATTCAAATCACATGACTAGTAATGAATCTCACTTTAAGAACAGGTATATCATCAGCTATGTGATAAAAGGCCAACTAATTATTTGAAATGGAGAAGAAACAAACACCTTTTGCAACCCTAGTTTGTCCAACCAAGTGTATTGGCATCCTTCCATCTATAAAAGATGATGGACATGCAGCAAACAATCCATTTAGGAGGGGTGTCTTCTCTGGTACACCTTTGCTGATGGCTGTGAATGCCAATCCTTGAGAGGCAGGTTCTACCACAAGTGCTGCACATGAAGCTGCCAAGTGACACTGAGAGTTGTTTTCGGCATTGACGCCTGTTGCCAAGCTGCCGTAGCAACTGGTGATCATGGTAGTGCATGCCAGTCCACAGGATGTGTTGCCATCTCCCTCTTTCATCAGCTAGAGCCTTCCAGGTGCGATAGTTGAGATTTAGGGCCTCCACGCTTGTGATGCTCGCAAGCATCCTTGCAGTGGAGTTTCGGGCACCGCACTGGTCCTCTTGCCCTGGTTACTTCACCATACAGAAGCTACGCAGCAAACAGAGAGGTAGCCTTTCGGCTTGGAAGCTGGAATGTGAGGACTATGTGCCCTGGAATGAACAATGACCTACACACCACAGCAAGTGTACGCAAGAAAGCCCTGATTGACCGTGAGCAACATCAGCTTGGTGTTGACATTGCTGCTCTACAAAAAACAAGATTATCCAACATAGGCTCTACTGGCATGGAAAGAATGCTGAAAATCGCTGTGAGCGTGGTGTAGGCTTCACAGTGAGCCACTGGCTGACACAGCCAATTGAGCCACCAGTAGCAACCCCGGAGCGCCTCATCTCCCTGCGGCTATCATCTGATGGAGGCACAGTCAACGTCATGTGCATCTACGTGTCAATTCTAAACGCCAGGATTTCCCTATTTCTGTGACTCCCTAGGTGCCATTCTGAGGAACCTCCCAAATGGTAAGAGGCAAATCGTGCTGGGTGACTTCATTGCGTGTTGGGGCAATCAGTGATTCACGACCAACATATCTCGCTCGTCATGGGGTGGGCAAGATTAAAGATAATGGACAACACCTTCTTGAGCTTTGTGTCCTGAATGAGCTTTACATCACCGGCACCTTCTTCCAGGGCAGACATCGACACAAGGTATGGCATCCCCCAAGACCTGGACATTGACACCAACTAGAGCGAGTCATCACAAGGTCGCACAATATACCCAGTGTTCACACCCGCACCTACCAAAGTGCAGATTGTGACACCAACCGCTCTCTTATCAGCAGCAGAGTGAAGGTGCACCCCCCAAAAGTTTCACAGCTCCAAATATGATGGCCTGCCACGCATCAGCATCCCTTGCATAAGTAATGAAGCCAAATACTAGCACTTTGCATTGTTGTTAGAATGCCTGCTACCCACCAAACCCTTAACACTGACATTGAAGCTTGGAAGTCACTAAGCTCAATCATCTATGAAGCAGCATAAACATCATTTGGTGAAGGCGGAACCTGCAACAAGGACTGGTTTGAGACCTGCTTAGCGGAGATGATATCTGTCATTGATGCAAAAAATAAAGCCTACATGATCCACAGCAGCTAAGACATTGCACGACCTGAAAGTAGCCAAGACAGCGGTGCAAAGGACAGGGAGGTACTGCACAAACACATACTGGATCATCTTGTGTCAAGAAATCCAAACTGCATGTGACAAAGGAAATCTACAAGCTATGTACATAAGGGATCAAGAAGGCACTTGGCCCTGCCATCATCAAAGTTGCTCCCCTAAAGTTAGCAGATGGTGAAGTACACATCAACAGAAGTAAAGAGATGCCCCACTGGGTGGAACATTACTGTGAGCTGTACTCCTGAGAGTTGGACATCTCTCAGTCTACACTTGATGCTCTGCTGCAACTTCCTGTCATGGATGAGTTAGATGAAGAACCCTCATCACTGGAGCTCGAAAAGGCTATAGACCACTTGGCAAACAGTAGGGCACCCGGCAAGGACGGAATCTCAGCCGAACTGCTCGAGCATGGAAAGTCCCAGCTATTGCCTCACCTTTATGACCTCCATCTCTGCTGGAAAGTAAGCTGTTCGACAGGAGCTACGTGATGCTAAATTCCAACGAAGTACTGAACTAAAATAAAACACATTTAAAAATTTGTGACATATATAAAACATATATATAACATTGTGATATATATAAAGTGCCTTTGTGATTTTGAATGTAGTCTGCTGACAAATTACAAAGATGGAAAATGAGAGGGAAAACTGTCAGGAATATTGAATTTTTTGTGGCAGAGGTAGAAAACATAAAGGATGTGGATGAGCATTAGAAGCCAAAGAACCATGATGTGATTAGCAAAACAAAGATTTCCAGCTTTTCTATCCCAATACAGAAGCAAAAACAAATATTTTGATCATGAGAAAAGGAAAACTGCAATTAAAGTGGCTAAAATAAAGCCACAGACAACTGTTCCATTACATATACTCAGCTGAACCTGACAGAAGAGGTATATGACCTTCTTCCTGCATCAGAGGTAAACTAGTTTACGCAGATGATAATGAGTGTGGTTTTGCAGTCACCTGAAGATCATGAACAAACTAAAATAATTTCTTATATATGTCTATTAATACTAAATCCAATTTATGAAAAACAAAGGACACATTGCACATTCTGGGAGATGACTGTCGGGATGTGCTGTCCTTGCGAATATGTCCTTGTATTTGGTGCTCAGAATTGGTGACAAAAGTTGAAAGGATGTTCCATTTTTCAGCACTTCTATCCTGTGAATTAATGGACACATGTTCACAAACATGTGTAAAATTTTAAAAGTTGATGTTGCTTTTTGTTGCAGGATCAAAAAGAAGGGTAATTTAAACTCTTGGCCACTGACTTCACGCTACCTTTGGTACCAAAAGGGATGCTTCAAGAAATTTGAGCAATATTCAGAAAAACTCCTGACAAAGTCAAATTTAAATTAAAAATAAAAACCTTCAACATACACGAAATTGATCTGTATATATAGCCAAGGTATCCGAAATAGACCCTGACAGTGGGTTATTGCTCATCCCTGTTTTCTGAATTAAAAACAGTTGTACAGTTCATTTGACTCAGTTATAGAATAGCGTAAGCTATTTTTTCCTCTACTGTATTTTGTTGAGTAAATCAAATTTTACATCTGTATGGCAATCTGTATAAATCCAATGAATAGTAGTTACCAATAATATTTTTTAGAGTTTTTATGAATAACAGTTCAGATTGCCATTGCACTTCTAGTACAAATGCAGCATGAATCCTGAAGGAGGGGGCCTTACTTTGTTCAAAGTCCATTTATAAACTTAACACCTAATTGATATAACTGAAGTTTGGCATTGGTGTGAGGTTTTACACTGATGTTTAACCTATAGTTGGTAAATGCATGCAAAGCTATATAATTTTAATGAATTATTACAAGAAAATGTCAAACCTGCAGAATGGGTTTGTGAATGTCAGTAGAATTTCAATATTAGTAGGTATGACGTGGTGCATTTTGGTTGAAGGAATAAAGAGGCCGAATACTCCTTGGAAAATAAGAGCATAAATGAGAAACAGAGCAAAGGAATCGGGTACAAATTCATAAATCATTAATAGTAGCAATGCAGGTTAACAAGGCCATAAAAATGCAAACAATGTGCTGGTGTTAATTTCTAGAGGAATAGAAATGAAAAGCAGAGTGGTTATGTTAAACTTGTATACAACCATGATTAGGCCACACCTGGAGTATTGTGCACAGGTCTGATCTTCATGTTACAAGAAGAGAATAAAAGATATAGAAGGTATAAAAAGGATTTACAAATATGATACCAGAGATTCTAGCCATCAGGAAAGACTAAACAGGCTGGGGTTCTTTGCTCCAGAAAAGAGAAGGCTGAGGGGTGACCTAATAGAGATCTTTAAAATTATGAAGGGTAGATGTAGAGAAGATGTTTCACTTGTGGGGGAGTCCAAAACTAGCAGCCATAAATATAATAATTCAAGTAAAGAATTCAGGAGAAACTTATTTTCCAGAGAGTGGTTAGAATGTGGAACTCGCTACTACATGGAGTAGTTAAGAATAGCATAGGTCCATTTAAGGGGGAAGCTAGATAAGTACATGAAGGAGAAAAAAATAGAATATACTTGTAGTGTTAGATGGAGTAGGGAGGGAAGAGACTGCTGTGGAGTCTAAATGCTAGCATAGACCAGTTGGGCTGAATGGCCTGTTGCTGTGCTGTAATTTCTATAATTCTATGTATTACAAGTGCTTCTGTAATGAACACTTGCAAAATGCCAACGACTGATGCAAAAGTTAACACCAGAATGTAGCGATACAGATAGAAGTTTATGACCTTCATAATTCTAAATAACTCTATACCATGGGGCATAGTCTGATGTGTATTACTTTGTTTTGCCAACTGTGTTGCACATTGTATTTGAAACGTTGGTAAAACTATTAAATGATAGCACCTTTATAGAGCAGATAGAGCCTTTCTAAAAACATTTCTTATAGAAGTGTTTCTGCAATTGCAAGATAAGATACTGAACAGGAATTAGTCTCTAAAAGCAGATCTTCACATTTTGTACACTTTAATCAGAGTAGCCATTGCTGTAGTTCCACATTAACCATTTTCCTCTCTGAAAACTTTGGCAAGGATGTAAATTTTCCATTTTATATTCATGTACAGTTTGGCTCACGTTTAAAAAAAAAAATCCACTCTAGCAGACTTTACTGAGATAATGTTCCATCTCGTATACTATCTTTACCGCTGCTTTTTCCTTCAGAGAACTCTAGCAGTTGTGCTTGGTGGAACGCCACTGGGAACAGCCCTCCAGTCACAAAAGCACCCGTCAACAGTTACCCTTTGTTTCCTGCCACTGAGCCAATTTTGTATCCACCTTGCTACATTTCCCTGAATCCCATGGGCTTTTTATTTTAACCAGTCTACCATGTGACACCTTGTCAAAAGCCTTTCTAAAATCCATGTAGACTACATCAGCTGCACTACCCTCATCAGTTTTCCTCATTACTGCAAAAAATTTGGTTAAGTTGGTCAGACAAGATCTTTCCTTAACAAATCCATGCTGACTGTCCTTGATTAATCTGTGCCCTTCTAAGTGACAGTTTATCCTGTCTCTCAGAATTGATTCCAATAATTTGCCCACTATTGAGGTTAGATTGACTGCCCTGTAATTATTTGATCTATCCCTCGCTCCCTAATGGTTTACTGAAGTTCTGTCAAGAGAATACAGTGGAAAGCCAGTTATTTACTGCACTGATTATTGTAATTCATCTGTGAAGTTTAGGAAGATAAAGCTTGTGTGCAGAGATACATATTTAGTGCTGTAAAATGAAATTTCTAACTGTTTGGGGTAATGAGTACCTAGCATTTATCATTAAGGCAGTGACCTTTGCGTACTAGTATAAATCTCACTGAGATCTACCTAGAATTAACTGGGCGTGTCACGAAAGTGACTGTTACATAGTTCAGCAGTAGTCTGGCTTCTAATTTGTTTAACGGTAAAGTTTGTATTGGCTGCAGCTGCTAGCCTTGCTTCTGTAAAATATATAGTTTGACCTGTTTTCAGATTTAGTTGTTTTAAATACATCACAAATGCTTGCTACTGATTTTTGAAATACAGTTGCTTTTGTTCAATGATTAATTCATATGGTATATTCCTGTTTTTAGAACTTGAATTTGCTTTGTGTTTTATGTTAGATTTTTGTATGTGCAGTGAATCTTAAGGAATATCTATCTTTTCTCCATAGATTGTGAGGAGCAACGGCACTGAACATTAGAATTACAGTACTTATAACTGTACTTCGTACTGGCAACCAAAACAATTTTGTTCTCCAGGACCAACACATCAAACCAACATAAAGCAGGACAGAATGATGTTCAACACCTCCAGGACAGTTTTAACGCACACTGTTGTTGCAGCTAGAAATATGCATAGATTGATTGAGATCACAAAAGTGAATGTGTCAAGCAGTTTGTTTGCTAGGTTCCGACAGCGCCAGAATTTAAGTACATCGGCTAAAACCTGTGCTGCAAAGTCGCAAGCATATAGCTATATAATAGTGGGAGCAGGTTCTGCTGGATGCGTCTTGGCAAACCGTCTTTCTGAAGATCCCAATAATTCAGTGCTGCTTTTAGAAGCAGGGCCTAAAGATACACTATTGAGTAGCAAACGACTAATGTGGAAAGTTCATATGCCAGCTGCCTTGATATACAATCTCTGCGATGATCAATATAACTGGTATTATCATACTACACCTCAGAAGCACATGAATAACCGTGTAATGTACTGGCCTAGAGGTCGTGTTTGGGGAGGATCCTCCTCATTGAATGCAATGGTATATATCCGTGGGCACGCAGAGGATTATAATCGTTGGGAGAGACAAGGTGCTACTGGTTGGGATTATGATCACTGCCTTCCTTATTTTAGGAAGGCACAGTGTCACGAACTAGGAGCTGACATGTATAGAGGGGGAAATGGACCATTACATGTATCACGTGGAAAGACAAAACACCCTCTTCATGTTGCTTTTCTTGAAGCTGGGCAACAAGCTGGCTACCCATTTACTGATGACATGAATGGATTCCAGCAAGAGGGAGTTGGTTGGATGGATATGACAATTTACAAAGGTATTGAAAGTTGATGATTGATGTGTGATATATTTTACTCTTTGAGAAATTGAAATTTACTCTGTAATTGTGGGAATGTGTAGCTGAAACATGGGATTTCTGTTGGTTGACTAGTTTTTGTTTGTTTCAATAACTGCATACCTGTATTTGTGATCCATTAACACTTGTCACACAACTAACGTGTCACTTAACCAGTGTAAGTGCCAAGGTGTGTGTTAATGCAGCTCTGAGCAGTACTTCTGCAAACCAAATTCTAAAGGCCCGTTTTACAGACAAGTTCTGAATGTTGTTGTAGTGGAAATACAGTGGGGAGGGAGGGAAGAGTGAGATTATCCCAAAATAAGTTGCTTTCTATAGTGCTCCTCATGCAAAAAAAATTCAAAGTACTTTATGAAAGGGTGGCATTGGTAGTGCATTACAGAGGCTGACTAGCCATACAGGTCTTTTTTTTTAAAAACAGGTTTTAGATCTCAGTTGCTGACCTAAATTAGCTCATGCATTGTTTCTTTGCTATGCCCAGGTAGCTGACCCTTTTGCCATAGACCCATTGCCAAGAGTTGTGCTGTTGGCAGGTTGTGTGCATTCTGTCTGGTTTCTGCACCTTGACCATCCTCTCCTCCTTTGTGATATAATTACTATTGGTTGCTATGTCTCTGCTCTTGGTCATAGAACTCCTTTAATGTTCTGTGTGCATTCTATCTGCTATGTGCACCTGGACTAATATCTCCTCCTCTTCCTCCTTTGTGATATAATTACTAGTGGTTGCTATGTCTCTGCTCTTGGTCATAAAACTCCTTTAATGTTCTGTTTTTTCAATGCTATGGTGATGCTTCACTTCCTTAAACATACTAAAATCTTCTGTTTCCTTAAATTTGCTGACCATGTGTATCCTGAAATTAAACACTTTATTAATCCCCCAGAATAAAACCGACCAAACCAAGTATCTTTAAACAGCAACAAATTAACTCTTTATTAATAAACTAAATCTTAAACACCATTGAGACAAACCTATGTCTAAAAAACTTAATAACTTATTTTATCCTAACCTTCATGCGCACACACATACATTCAAAAACCAACGGTTAACCGGTTTAAAAAATTATGTTTCTTAGGAATAAATAAGTAGCTGGGTTGTAAGTCCTGGTGATTTATGTTCCTGGTTGGTGAGGTCTCCCAGAGTAGAATAGTCAGATGCCACTCAAAGTCTCCAGGCAAATTCGACGAACTGTCTTTAAGGGATAGATGTTCAAAGCACTTCAGTTTCAGCAGGTGCGCATAGTTCTTTCAACGAGGAGTATAGCAACAGGTCTATTTGGATTTTAAAATTGGTAGTTTAGTTTGGTTTAGAGATACAGCACTGAAACAGGCCCTTCGGCCCACCGAATCTGTGCCGACCATCAGCCACCCATTTATACTAATCCTACACTAATCCCATATTCCTACCACATCCCCACCTGTCCCTATATTTCCCTACCAACTACCTATACTAGGGGCAATTTATAATGCCCAATTTACCTACCAACCTGCAAGTCTTTTGGCTTGTGGGAGGAAACCGGAGCACCTGGAGGAAACCCACGCAGACACAGGGAGAACTTGCAAACTCCACACAGGCAGTACCCAGAATTGAACCCGGGTTGCTGGAGCTGTGAGGCTGCGGTGCTAACCACTGCGCCACTGTGCCGCCCCTTTGAGTAGTCTTCCAGTAGAAACTTTACTGAGAATTCCAGCAAACGCAAACAGACAACAACAAATCACTGCTGACGCAGAGAATTCTTAAGAGTTTGGAAGTAAAAAGAAATTTACTTGCTCCAACAATGCAAATGTTCTTTTCCAGGTCTTTTTCTTTCCTTAAGTAATACATAGCCTGAAGATATATGTAGATTTTTCTGCTAAGAGAGAGAGATCCTTCCTTCAGGGAGCATGCTTCGCTGGCCTCCAGATCAAACTAGTTTTAGCCGGTCTTTATAAAGTTAAATTGAAACTATACAGCATGTGGCTTCTCTCTCCTGCTGTTGCCTAGGAAACAGGTGCAGCTGCTGGCACACTGTGCCCAGGGCGAGAGCAACTCTCAGTCTTAAAGGCACACTTTTGAAACAGACTCTTAAAGGCACACTGCTTTAAACAGGGGGGAAAACAGCTCCATGACAATAGTCACGTTTTGATTTGACTGTGCAGGAGTGGAAAGCTGCAGGAGTTTATTAATTTTTTTCTGCAAGGATACAAATTTTCATTGCAGCATTAAACACAGACGAATAGCCCCACTCGAGGGTTTTTTTTCTGATTGTATCAACTTTCTAAATTATGTTACTTTTTCCCTAAATTTGTTGAAAAAATAAAGAACTTGTATCTCTATGACACTTTCAGGACTTCAGTATGTCCCAAAGCATTTCATAGCAAATTAATTGCTTTGAAGTGTAGTTACTGTAGCGTAAGCAAACTTATCTGTGAACAGGAAGGTCCCACAGTCATGGAGTGAATAACCAATTAATCAGTTTTAGCTCTGTTGGTAGAAGGACAACTGTTGGCCAGAACAGTGGGAGAATTCTCCCCTCTTCCTCAACAAAACATCACTGGATCTTTTGCATGTCATCTGAAAGGCAGATGGGCTTAACATTTCATATTTCTCTGTAATCCTTTTACGACAATTTCTATGGACATTTACAGAATATCAGCAGAAATTCAGTTTTAATGCAACAGATTTCTTTTTCGGACTGGAGAAGTATTTGTGGTATTGAATCATACAAATCAAAAAGTCACAGGTTCAATTGCTGACTTGCAGTGACTTAACATTTCCACTGCTGTGCAAAGCTCCTGTTTTAATCTGTACTCAGTGACCTCTGTTGGAAAGTACCTGTGTACTGATGGCAGGTGAGGACAGAATTTGGATGTGATGAGTAATGGGCTCAACAATCAAATGACTTGCCGTTATTCACTTCTTGAGCTCACACATAAATGGCTGAATTTTACCAGCCCCTCGATGCCTTTGGGTCGAGGTGCGGGGGCCTGGAAAATGCTGTGGGGAGAGGCCCCGCCTCGACTCGCGACGTTGAGAAGGGCCTGCCGCATATTACCGGTGGCGGGGGCACTTCGGTGTGGCCCTTCCCTTCTTTTCCCCCCCCGTTCCCCCCCCCCCCCCACCAGCCAGGTGGCAGGCCCTTCATCTCCATATTAAAATGAGCCCTAATGACATTCAAATTAACTTAACCTGCAGGTGGTTGCCGTCCACGCCAATATTACTTTTGCTATTTGTGCTCCGCACGCCTTTGGAACTCAGCAGAGTTCCGGGCGAGAACCTGGTGGGGAGAGGGGCGCAATAGATTTTTCAGGACGGGAGGGGTGGAGGAGCAGCAAAATCAATTTTAATTGGATTTGGGGATGGTGGGAAGGAAGATTGAAGGTTGGGGGGAAAGTTCAGGTCTTTGTAAAATCAATGGATGGTCATTTTGGGCAATGAAGTGACCATTGGGGGGGTTGATTAAGGGCCTCCATCTCCTAATTATTTATTACAAACATATTAAGTGCAATCCATCTTTAAAAATTTAAATGTGTGTTAAGGGCTTAAAGCCCTTTAAAAATGGCGCCTGCGCTCTGGCGCTTGACGCCTTTCCCAGGGATGCAGCGGCCGCCCCCTTAGGTCATCGGGAACGGCTGCTCCACCCCCTCTATTTAAATGAATCCCCGCGCGTAATATCGCAGGGGCTCGGACGGCGCATCCGCGTGGGATGCAAACTGCGGCGCACTCATAAAATTCAGCCCAAATGTGGGAAGGAGAAAATTGGAGGAAGTGTTTGTCTAAAACATTTTTTCCAGATAGTAGAAGAATTTTGGGATGAAAGTATGGTTGATTTCTGACATAATGTAAAATTGAGAGAGATCCAGTATAATTCCTTATACCTGGAGCAGTTTCCGAGAATGTGGAAATGTGTGAGTTGGTTCTGTCCACATCTGTTTTTTGTGTACATGTGTATACACGTTATGTGTTCCAGACGTTACTGAATTGTTTGCATCCCTGTGGAATAGTTTGCTACTTTTATATGGGAATTTCATGGAGGAAGGGCACAAAACAGGAATGAATTGGATTTTTTAATTTAATTTGTTATGCATTGGCTCTAGTAACTCATTATAAGATACATTTTTTTTTCTTCCATAATTGTCAAGGATTTTTATTTTACATTGATGATTTAGGCCATATCTTTGGTTGCATGCTCACTTAACTGTTGTGCTTTCTTTCTTGAAAGTTACGAAAGATGGTCTAACCAGTACCTGCAGTGTGTTGAGTTTCAAGTGCGTGATCTTAATTGAGTTGCCGTCTCAGTTGGTATTTGGGCTGTTCCTGCAATTGTAATCGTTGCCTTCATTGGCCAATGCATGGAATACTGCTGAGAAAGAATCTTTCCTACATTGATCAAGACTGTCTCTTGGCACTGAAGTTAACCAAGGAGTGGCGCAAACTGTGATGTGAAGAGATTTGTACAATAGATTGGCTAATGATCCTGAATGAGAAAAGACAGTGAGCTGAATTTAGCCAATTACCAGTAAAGCCTGCCGCCGGGGCTGAAAGCGGGAGGCAAACCCACTTCGGGTGGCAGGATCTGGGGTGCCATATTGCTGGTGACATCTAAATGACAGGCGGTCGCCAAAGCTGCAGTTCATTAAAGGATGGCAGCCCCATCGCCAGGAATGGGCTGACAGCTCAGTAGTCTTGGTAGCGCCACTGCTAGCAGTGGTCATTGCTAACGATGCAGCTCCAGGGAGAGTGGGCCTCAATGGCCAGGCGTCCTTGAAGAGAGTTCGGGTAGGTTGGGGAAGATGGAGCCTGGCAGTCAGACTCTGGTGATTTGGAGCAGGGGGTTGGGGTTCGGGTGAAGTACTGGTGGCAGTGCTGCCTCAAGGGCAGCCATTGTTGCCGAGGGGCCCCATGCAGGCCAGGGAGTGCCCCTAAAGGATGCTGTCGACCCGCCCAGGGCCCGCTGGGAGGCCCCCAGGTTTCAATGGGCAGTCACCCACTCAGTGGTGGGCTCTCCCGACGAGGGCAAAATGCCCTTGGAAGTGGCCCTTAATTGGCCACAAGTGGCTCAATTGGCCAGCTGGCAGGCAGCAGGGCTGCCAACTTTCCTGCTGATGACAATATGATATGGCAACAGGAAGGCATTGGACTCCCCTTCCAAAAGTTTCCCCTGCCATTTTGTCAGTCCTTCCGTCTCCCACCCCATCGCCAATGGGCTGGGAAAATTCTGGCTAGTGTGTGCATGCAGAATGCTACCATGGAAAGAAAATGAGGAGGGAGGAGGATTGCAAATGTTTAATTTCATAATCAAATAAAAATAATTTTGATAAGTCAGGGGATTTTGGAAATTCATGGTCGTAATGGCACTGTGCAAAATTGAAAATACCAGAATGAGAGTTCACCATTTCAATTTTTGTTTAGAAAAGGAGTTTGATGTCTTGTCTCATTGTAGTCATGGAGGCTGTTATATCCAGTGATGACCAAAAGCTGCAAAAGTGGTATCTGCATGTGCAATTATGAACATACAGATAGTACCACTTGCTGTTGGCCACAGTTGTCCATGTTGTTGTCATTCTGAGCCACATGGGTGCATTTCATAGAACATGAAGGGCTACATATGAAGTTTAAATCCACATTGCCATTAATTTGCATGTATCTCAAGTTGCTGATGCTGACCTATCTTGGTATTCTGATTTGGGATCTACCCACCAATCGCTCAGCAGTGCTCAAAATACCTTTTCTAAACCTCTGTATAAATAATGCAAGCCAACGACAAAGAACTATAGATACCAATTAACCTGAGTTTCCTGGACTTAGTTTAGTTTAGGGATACAGCACTGAAACAGGCCCTTCGGCCCACCGAGTCTGTGCCGACCATCAACCACCCATTTATACTAATCCTACACTAATCCCATATTCCTACCACATCCCCACCTGTCCCTATATATTTCCCTACCACCTACCTATACTAGGGGCAATTTGTAATGGCCAATTAACCTATCAACCTGCAAGTCTTTGGCGTGTGGGAGGAAACCGGAGCACCCGGAGGAAACCCACGCAGACACAGGGAGAACTTGCAAACTCCGCACAGGCAGTACCCAGAATCGAACCCGGGTCCCTGGAGCTGTGAGGCTGCGGTGCTAACCACTGCGCCGCCCCCTTGGGATTACATATAGCCCTGGTGTAAAACACAACTGCAAACCAAAGTATGCCATAGGCACCATGTGAGCACAATGTCAGGGTAAGGGGAAATATATAAAATTATATGCCATATGTGGTTCTAAAATAATTACCTATGGTGTAAGTTCTGTAAAAAAAAAAAAAAATCTATTTTAAAGACCCTATGGGGGGACATATTTTATTTAAGGCATTGCTCGATTCATGGCAAATTGACTTGATAAACAAAATTTGTAATGCATGTTATTTTATATCTTGTCATTATAAATTACAAAAAAACCTGTGCAGCATAAACAGTTGTTACTTTCAGTCAAAATGTTCCTGTATTTCAGGGCAAAGATGGAGTGCAGCTAGTGCCTATTTACACCCTGGTTTGTTGCGCAGCAACTTAACAGCAGAAGATAAAACATTTGTAACTAGAATTTTGCTTGATGGCACCAAAGCCGTTGGAGTTGAATATATTCAAGCTGGACTACCAATAAAGGTACTGTAGCATCGTATTTATGTGGTGTTACTGAGTTTTGTTCTAATCATTATACCATGTACCTACACTTGAAGGGATGTCCAAATTAAGGGTTCTATGTCAAAGTTCCAGGAATTGCCAGAGAAAAATTGTCTCAAAGTAATGTGATTAAATGTATCCATTGAATTGTCTTTTTTGTGCCTTTTTATCCCTTCTTCAGAGTTTGAATTGAAAGCCTGCAGCTCTTCCAAAAGCCTGGATCTGTATTTTTGTTTATTTCTGTGATGCTGTGAGCTGAATTTAGATTGTACAGTCTGAGCATGTGCAGCATTTCTATTTTTCTTCAGTTTCTAGCAATATTTGTTCATCTTTCAGGATTATTTAAAGAAAAGCTAAAGGACAAATTTCAGTAGCTTTTCTCATGTTAAAAAAAGGAATAATATAGGTAATAAAAGCAAAATACTGCGGATGCTGGAAATCTGAAACAAAAACAAGAAATGCTGGAATCACTCAGCAGGTCTGGCAGCATCTGTGGAAAGAGAAGCAGAGTTAACGTTTCGGGTCAGTGACCCTTCTTCGGAACTGACAAATATTAGAAAAGTCACAGATTATAAGCAAGTGAGGTGGGGGTGGGGCAAGAGATAACAAAGGAGAAGGTGCAGATTGGACCAGGCCACATAGCTGACCAAAAGTTCACGGAGCAAAGGCAAACAATATGTTAATGGTGTGTTGAAAGACAAAGCATTAGTACAGATTAGGTGTAAATACACTCATGTGTGAATAATATAGGTACTTTGTATATATTGGATCAAAACAATTACTTGTGATTGCACACTTCTTGTAGCTTTGTTTTGTCTTCTACAGTATTTAGAAAGAGACTGTGGTCCAAAGGAGAAAGTAGAGTAGCCAACCATATAGGAATGTCCTGGAGTATCCAGAAATGAAAGATTGATCAGACATTGCTGCAAGGAGAAAACTCATAGGGGCATTAAAAAAAAACTTTTTTTTTATTAGTTATAATAATACTCAAAATGGGGGCAATTGCTGTTTTGACTGGCAGTCGAGGACCATCCATTCGGATAATGAAGAGCCTGTTTGCTTTCCAATTGGCGGGAGAAGGTGGGTGTGCCATGAGGATGAACGTGTCGGGGAGCTGGAGTGTGGGGGTGGACTATTTGTCTGCATGAGGTCATATGATGAAATGGCCAGGAATACATTCAACCAGAGTTGTTAATCCTAGGGGTGGGGGTGGGGGGAAAAGAGCGAGAGAGAGAAAGAGTGGGGTCAAAGAGAGAGGTGAGATGTGGACAATCGCAAGAAAGATCCATGTGATACTTCAATTTTTTAAAAATGCATCAGTTTAATTTTTTAGTTGGCTAATTACTTATATTTTGTTGGCACACATTTCTCACTCCTGTGAGAGACCATTTCTATTTCTAACACCTATGAGACAGAGGGAGACTGACAGAGAGACCAAATAGAGAGGAAGGTAGAGGAGCAGTGCCTTTCCTCAAATGGTTTGGTTTCTTTATTTTTTTAAAATGAGCTGAATTTTTACAAAAGATAACCTCAAAACAGATAGCTAAGAATGAGGAGGGATACTGGTTTGAGAGTGGGGGGGGGCTTCGAACCTCTCACCACTTGCCCTTGGAGGAGCCAATAGAGTGTATGCGGGTGAGGTTAGTTGCGTCAGAAGAAGAAGGAATGCTGCCTGTGGAGGCATGACAGAAGTTGGCAGGCTGCTCAGGTAATAATGAGGCCTGAAACTCAATTTTGGGCCAGCCAAGTGCGTGCTCCATACTCATTTGATGCCTAAAAACAGGCCTAAAGGAATTTTCGCACCAAAATCATCTTCCTCATCTATGCCATTTCTTAACAACAATCTGTGAAGAGCCTTGGAACTTATTAAATTTGTATATATCTTTACCATAACAAGTTAGATATAGAGAAAATGTTTCCACTTGGGGGCGAGTCCAAAACTAGGAGCCATAAATATACAATTGTCACCAATAAATCCAATAGGGAATTTAGAAGGAACTTCTTTACGCAGAGAGTGGTTAGATTAGAATTCGATGTCATGTTAATGAATAATTTCAATATTTTCTGTTTTTATTTTAAATGAATGGGTTCCTAGATTAAACTCCAAAGCTGTCCAAATATGCAGCTACATAACCCACAAAGAAAACACTTAAGGAGACCCCTGGTTTGCTGGATGCTGCAGAGATAAGGATGTTCACGGGCACATCTACACAACATTCACAAGACTCAAATTTAATAAAAGCAAAAAGAAACTGGCACAAGCTGCAGTTAAGTGCACCAATCCTTCTCAAACCATTGTTGCTTTTCTTAATGATTCAGTTATCACTTTTCTCTATCTCCTTACATATTTCTACCTCCTTTTATTGCCTCACCAAGCCTTTGTTGCGTGCACCCTGTAGAGTTGCTCGAGTTGAACCTGTAATCATGAATCGTGAATTAGTTATTTCTTTGGGGGGGCATATTTTTATTCATTCATGGGATGTGGGCATCACTGGCTAGGTCAGCATTTAAAGCCCATCCTTAAGTGCCCTTGAGAAAGTGGTGGTGAGTCGCCTTCTTGAACCGCTGCAATCCTTGGGGTGTAGGTACACCAACAGTGCTGTTAGGAAGAGGGCTCCAGGATTTTGACCCAGTGACAGTGAAGGAATGGTGATATAGTTCCATGTCAGGATGGTGTATGGCTTGGAGGGGAACTTGCAGGTGGTGGTGTTCCCATGTATCTGCTGCCCTTGTCCTTCTAGGTGATAGAGGTCACGAGTTTGGAAGATGCTGTCGAAGGAACTTTGTTGAGTTGCTGCAGTGCATCTTGTAGGTGGTACTGCTGCCACAGTGTGTCAGTGGTAGATGGGGTGCCAATCAAGCAGGCTGCTTTGTCCTGGATAGTGTCAAGTTTCTTGAGTGTTATTGGAGCTGCACTCATCCAGGCAAGTGAAGGGTATTCCATCACACTCCTGAGTTGTGCCTTGTAGATGGTGGATAGGCTTTGGGGAGACAGGAGGCAAGTTAGCTGCCACAGAATTCCTAGCCTCTGACCTGCCGTTGTAGCCACAGTATTTATGTGGCTGGTCCAGTTCAGTTTCTGGCCAATGGTAACGCTCAGGATGTTGGTAGCAGGGGATTCAGCGATGCTACTGCCATTGAAAGTCAAGGGAAGATGGTTAGATTCTCTATTGTTTGAGATGGTCATTTCCTGGCACTAGTGTGGCGCAAATGTTAGTTGCCACTTATCAGCTAGACTGAATGTTGTCCAGGTCTTGCTGCATCTGGACATGGGCTGCTTCAGCACCTGAGGAGTCGTGAATGGTGTTGAAGATTTTGCCAACATCCTCACTTCTGCCCTTATGATGGAGGGAAGGTCATTGATGAAGCAGCTGAAGATGGTTGGGCCTAGGACATCACCCTGAGGACCTCCTGCAGCAATATCTAGAGGCTGAGATTTACCTCCAACAACCAGAACCATCTTCCTTTGTGCTAGGTATGACTCCAACCAGTGGAGAGTTTTCCCCCCGGATTCCCATTGACTCCAGTTTTGCTAGGGCTCCTTGATGCCACGCTCCGTCAAATGCTGCCTTGATGTCGAGGGCAGTCACTCTCACTTCACCTCTGGTGTTCAACTCTTCTGTCCATGTTTGGACCCAGGCAGAAATGAAGTCAGGAGCTGAGTGGCCCTGGCGGAACCCAAACTGAGCATCAGTGAACAGGAGAAGGGTCACTGACCCAAAACGTTAACTCTGCTTCTCTTTCCACAGATGCTGCCAGACCTGCTGAGTGAATCCAGCATTTCTTGTTTTTGTATCAGTGAACAGGTTATTGCTGAGCAAGTGCCACTTGATAGCACTGTCAACCAACCCCTTTCATTGCTTTGCTGATAGAGAGTAGACTGATAGGGCGGTATTGGCCGGTTTCAATTTCTCCTGCTTTTTGTGTACAGGACACACTTGGGCAATTTTCCGCATTGCCGGGTAGATGCTTGTGTTGTAGCTGTATTGGAACAGCTTGGCTGGGGGTGCAGCTAATTCTGGAGCACAAGTCTTCAGTACTATTGCCAGAATGTTGTCAGGGTCCATAGCCTTTGCAGTATCCAGTGCCTTCAGCCGTTTCTTGATTGCACGTGGAATGAATCGGATTGGCTGAAGACTGACATCTATGATGCTGGGGACCTAGGGCGGAGGCCGAGATAGATCATCCGCTCAGCACTTCTGGCTGAAGGTGGATGTAAATGCTTCAGCCTTGTCTTTTGCACTGATGTGCTGGGCTATCCCATCATTGAGGATAGGGATTTTTTTTTAATTTGTTTTGTGGGATGTGGACATGGCTGGCTTGGCCAGCATTTATCACCCATCACTAATTGCCCTTGAACTGAGTGGCTGGTTAGGCCGTTTCAGAGTCTTTTAAGAGTCAACCACATTGCTGTGGGTCTGGAGTCACATGTAGGCCAGACCAGGTAAGGATGGCAGATTTCCTTCCCTAAAGAACATTAGTGAACCAGATGGGTTTTTACAACAATCAACAATGGTTTCATGGTCATCATTAGACTAGCTTTTTTTTTAAATTCCAGATTTTTTAATTGAATTCAGATTTCACCACCTGCCATGGTGGGATTCGAACCCAGGTCCCCAGAGCATTAGCCTGGGCTCTGGATTACTAGTCCAGTGACATTACCACTATGCCACTGCCTCCTCCTGTTAGTTGTTTAATTGACCACCATCATTCATGACTGGATGTGGCAAGATTTCAGAGCTTGGATCTGATTCGTTAGTTGTGGGATCGCTTAGCCCTGTCTATCGCATGCTGCTTCCACTGTTTGGCATGCAAATAGTCCTGTATTGTAGCTTCACCAGGCTGACTCCTCATTTTTAGGTATGTCTGGTGCTGCTTCTGGCATGCCATTCTGCACTCTTCATTGAACCAGGGTTGGTCCCCTGGCTTGATGGTAATGGTAGAATGGGGGATATGCCGGGTCGTGAGGTTACAGATTGTTATTGAATACAATTCTGCTGCTGCTGATGGTCCACAGCGCATCATGGGTGTCCAGTTATGAGTTCCTAGATCTGTTCGAAACCTATTCCATTTAGCACGGTGGTAGTGTCACACAGCACGATGGATGGTATCCTCAATGTGAAGACGGGACTTCATCTCCACAAGGACAGTGCACTGGTCACTCCTACCAGTACTGTCATGGACAGATGCATCTGCGACAGGTAGATTGGTGAGGACGAGGTCAAGTAGGTTTTTCCCTCTTGTTGGTTCCCTCACCACCTGCCGCAGACCCAGCCTAGCAGCTGTGTCATTTAGGACTCAGCCAGCTTTGTCAGTAGTGGTGCTACCGAGCCACTCTTGGTGCTGGACGTTGAAGTCCCCCAGCCCTTGCTCTTATAGTCACTGTATTTATGTGGTTGGTCCTGTTTAGTTTCTGGTCAATAGTAATGCCCGGATAATAGGGGCCTCAGCGATAGTAATGCCATTGAATGTCAAGGAAGATGGTTAGATTCTCTCTTGTTTGAGATGAACATTGCCTGGCACTTGTGTGGCGCGAATGTTATTTGCCACTTATCCAGTTGATATTCAACATTGAAATGCACTGATTCATCAGCTCGGGCGGGGGATGCAGTAGGTGGCAGTTAGCCAGGAGGCTTCCTTGCCCATGTTTCACCTGATGCCCTGAGACTTCATGGGGTCTGGAGTCAATGTTGAGGACTCCCAGGGTGACTCCCTCCTGACTGTATACCACTGTGTCGCCACCTCAGGGATGGTGATGATGGTGTCTAAGTTATGATTCCGTGAGTATGACTATGTCATGCTGTTGCTTGACTAATCTGTGGAACAGCTCTCCCAATTTTGGCACAAGCCCCCAGCTGTTAGTAAGGAGGACTTTGCAGGGTCCGCAGTGCTGGGTTTGTCATTTCAGGACCTGAAATGTTAACTCTGTTTCTCTCTCCACAGATGCTGCCTGACCTGCTGAGTATTTCCTGTACTTTCTGTTTTTATTTCAGATTTCTAGCATCTGCAGTATTTTGCTTTTGTTATCTGGGTTTATCGTCATCTCTAGGGCCTAAAGTCGATGTCAGGTGGTCCGTCCGGTTTCATTCCTTTCCATAGACTTCGTAGTGGTTTGATACAACTGAGTGGCTTTCTAGGCCATTTCAGAGGGCATGTAAGAGTCAACCACATTACTGTGGGTCTGGAGTCCCATGTAGGCCAGACCAGATAAGAACGGACGATTTCCTTCCCTAAAGGATATTCGTGAATGAGATGGGCTTTTACAATAAATTGACAATGGTTTTGTGGTCACAATTATATTAGCTTTTAATTCCAGATTTATTAATTGAATTCAAATTTTGCCATCTGCTGTGGTGGGGTTTGAACCCATGTCCCCAGAGCATCAGCCTAGACCTCTGGAATATTAATCTAGTGACATTACCACTATGCCATTGCTTCCTGATAATGGTTAAAGCTGCTTAGCACCCAGTCCGGGCTGACAAATCCCTGGGTCCTGATGGTCTTCATCCTAGGATGTTAAAAGAAGTAGCTAGTGAGATAGTTGATGTGTTAGTTTTAATTTTCCAAAATTCCATAGATTCGGGGAAGGTTCCTTTTAGATTGGAAAATAGCGAATGCAAATCCTTTATTCAAAAAGGGAGGGAGACAGAAAGCAGGAAACTACATGCCAGTTAGCTTAACATCTGTCTTGGGGAAATTGTTAGAAGCTATAATAAAGATGTACTCGCAGGGCATTTAGAAAAATTCAAGGTAATCAGGAAGAGTCAACATGGTTTTGTGAAAGGGAAATCACGTTTAAGCAATTTATTGGAGTTCTTTGAGGGAATTACATGTGCTGTGGATAAAGGGAAACCGGTGGATGTATTGTACTTGGATTTCCAGAAGGCATTTGATAAGCCGCCACATCAAAGGTTATTGCAGCAAATAAAAGCTTATGGTTTAGGGGGTAACATATTGGCATGGATAGAAGATTGGTTAGCTAACAGGAAACCGAGAGTAGGCATAAGTGGGTCATTTTCTGGTTGGCAAGATGTAACAAGTGGTGTGTCACAGGAATCTGTGCTGGGGCCTCAACGTTTTACAATTTATATAAATGACTTAGATGAATGAACCGAGGTATGGTTGCTAAATTTGCTGATGACACAAAGATAGGTAGGACAGTAACTTGTGAAGAGGACATAAGGCGATCACAAAGGGATATAGATAGGTTAGGTGAGTGGGCAAAGACCTGGCAAATGGAGTATAATGTGGGAAAGCGTGAAATTGTCCATTTTGGCAGGAAGAATAAAAAAGAAATATATCTAAATGTTGAGAGACTACAGAGCTCTGAGATGCAGAGGGATCTGGCTGTCCTAGTGCATAAGTCGCAAAAGGTTAATATGCAGGTACAGCACGTAATTAGGAAAGCTAATAGAATGTCATTGTTTATCGCGAAGGGAATTGAATGCAAAAGTAGGGAGGTTATGCTTCAGCTATACAGGGCATTGGTGAGACCACATCTGGAGTACTGTGTACAGTACTGGTCTCCTTATTTAGGAAGGATATAAATGCATTGGAAGCAGTACAGAGGAGGTTTACTAGACTAATACCTGGAATGGGTGGGCTGTCTTATGAGGAATGATTGGACAGCCTAGGCTTGTATCCACTGGAATTTAGAAGAGTAAAAGGCGACTTGATTGAAATATATAAGATAATGAGGGGTCTTGACAGGGTGGATGTGGAAAGGATGTTTCCATTTGTGGGAGAATCGAGAACTAGGGGTCACTGTTTAAAAATAAGGGGTTGCCCATTTAAGACAGAGATGAGGAGAAATTCTTTCTCTCAGAGGGTCGTGAGTCTTTGAAATTCTCTTCCTCAAAAGGCAGTGGAAACAGAGTCTTTGAATATTTTTAAGGCAGGGTTAGATAAATTCTTTGATTTGATCTAGGATTTTTTTTTGTTAAATCTGCCTTTTTTTTTCCTCTCCCAGGAAATTGCATGGCTGCAGGTGGATGGGGGAGTATCGAGGGTGGTGATGATTAGGTGCAACATTGATGAGTAGCATGAACCCAATGGACCAACTGGTTTTTTTCTGACTCTCTTTTTGTATGTTTGTATTTTCCAGTCTTGCATTGCCCACCTACATGTCACACGGCAACCCCGTCATAATTTGCTGCTATAAAAAAAAAATTACAATATTTTTTAAATTCTTACCTCTGCAAGCATTTCCCATATATGAAATCTTGCTTCCTGTTGTTGTGTTTTGGTCATAAGTTTATGCCATAGGAGATCTACGAGTACTATTAGATGGCTATGAACATTGTTAAAACGTTTGCAGCATTGGGATTTTGCCATAAACTATGAAAGTAGGGTTGCCAACTCTGGTTGGACGTATTCAGTGAAGTTCCATCACATGACTTCCAACTACCCTGCCCCCACATTCCTGCCATTGGTCGCCCAACATACACATTGCCCAGCCAATTTTCAACAACCAGACTCTGAGCTGAATTTTCGCTCCTGGGTCCCGATCCCGCCATCGGGAGGAAGTGTAGGTTGGGACTTCACAATTGCCAAAGACACCCAGCTCTTCCTCACCAGCACCTCTCTTGATCCCGCCACTGTCTCACCCCTCTCGATCTCTAACTTCCTCCAATCCCACAACACTCCAAAATCTCTGCACTCCTCCAATTCTGGCCTCTTAAGCATCCTGGATATTTAATAGAAACATACAAATTAGGAGCAGGAATATGGCCAATTGACTCCTTGAGCCTGCTCTGCCATTCAATAAGTTCATGGCTGAACTGATTACACCACATTTCCACCTACCCCCAATAACCTTCCACCCCAAGGTGATCAAAACAGATTTCAGGAGACCAAGAGACATTACCTAACATTCCACCTAACATTTGTACGTAGCAATATCCTCTGCTTCTGCTCTCTCTTGAAGATTTGCAGCAAATCTACAGCCACTGCAGGATCAGAGGCATGGTGGAAGAAGAGGTATTCATGGTGTTTTTTTTTTTGTAAGTCTAATAAAATAAAAGGAAGGAATCACTGGACAACTTACTTTGAAGGAGTGGCTCTATTGAATCCTTTATAGTGCTCTTATTCCTAAAATAATTTTTAAAAGGTTTTACTATTGCTGCTGCAACTATCTACAAACTTCTTTTTCATTGACCTTTTGGCTTTTGATAGTAGTTTTCTCGACCTTAAGCTGACCACAATGCCTATACATATTCTCTTGAGAATTGTTCTCTTTTAAGCAGAAAATGTTTTACAGATTAAGTTTGATTTAGTCCTGCACATGATGGGCTGGATTTAGTGTTTGTGTTGTGTCTTCCAGCGGTGGACCCGGATGTGGGCGCCATCGCTGCTTATCCTTATCTATTTTAATGCAAGGAGTCTTACAAGTAAGGCAGATGAATTGAGGGCGTTGATTAACACATGGGCATGTGATATTCTTGCTATTACTGAGACATGGTTGAGGGAAGGGCAGGACTGGCAGCTTAATATCCCAGGGTATAAAATCTTCAGACGTGATGGGGAGGGGTAAAAGAGGAGGTGGCATTGCACTGTTGATTAAAGAGACAATTACTGTAGTAAGGAGAGATGATATCTTAGAAGGTTCCTCTAATGAGGCCATATGGGTAGAACTTAAAAATGAAAAGGGGGCTATTACTTGGCTGGGAGTGTACTACAGGCCTCCAAACAGTCAGGCAGTGGTAGAGGAGCAGATATGTAGGCAAATCTCTGAGCAGGGTAATCTCTAATAGGGTAATATTAGTAGGGGATTTCAGCTGCCCCTATGTTAGAGGGGATAGTATTAGTGCAAAAAGCTTAAAGGGGGCGGAATTCTTCAAGTGCATTCAGGAAAGCTTTTTGAGCCAGCACGTAACGAGTCCGACAAAAGGAGGAGCGATACTGGACTTAATCCTAGGGAATGAAGCCGGACAAGTGGCAGAAGTGTCAGTGGGGGAGCATTTCGGGGATAGTGACCATAACTCTAAGATTTAAGGTTGTTATAGAAAAGGACATAGAGGGTCCGGAAATAAGAGTACTGAATTGGGGGAAAGCAGATTTCAATATGTTAAAACAGGATCTGGCCAAAGTGAACTGGGAGCAGCAGCTTAGAGGAAAGTCTACATCAGACCAGTGGGAGTCATTTAGAAGGGAAATTGTGAGGGTTCAGGTGCAGCATGTTCCTGTAAAGGTGAAGAGTAGGACCAACAGGTCAAGGGAACCCTGGATGTCAAGGGATATAGAGGATTGGATAAGGAAAAAAAAGGAGGCGTATGGCAGATTCAGAGTGCTGAAAACAGCGGAGGCCCTAGAGGAGTATAGAAAGTGTAGGGGAGTACTTAAAAAAGTAATTAGGAAGCAAAGAGTGGGGCATGAAACATCACTGGCAGACAAGATAAAGGAAAGTCCTAAGGCATTTTATATTTATGTTAGGGCCAAGAGGATAACCAGGGAAAAAGTGAGGCCCATTAGGGATCAAAGAGGCAATCTGTGTGTGGAGCCGGAGGACATAAGTGAGGTTTTGAACGATTACTTTTCATCTGTGTTCACTACGGAGAAGGACGATGTAGGTGCAGTGATCAAGGAGGGGGATTGTGATATACTTGATCAAATTAGCATTGAAAAGGAGGATGTATTAGCGGGCTTAAAAGTGGATAAATCCCCAGGCCCAGATGAGATGTATCCCAGGCTGTTATGTGAGGCAAGGGAGGAGATAGCAGGGGCTCTGTCACAAATATTCAAATTCTCTCTGGCCACAGGAGAGGTACCAGAGGATTGGAGGACAGCGAATGTGGTACTATTATTCAAGAAGGGTTGCAGGGATAAACCAGGTAATTACAGGCTGGTGAGTCTAACATCAGTGGTAGGGAGATTATTGGAAGAAATTCTGAGAGACAGGATTAATCTCCACTTGGAGAGGCAGGGATTAATTAGGGATAGTCAGCATGGCTTTGTGGGGGGGAGATCGTGTCTAACTAACTTGATTGAGTTTTTCGAGGAGGTGGCTAGACGTGTCGATGAGGGTATAACAGTTGATGTAGTCTGCATGGACTTCAGTAAGGCTTTTGATAAGGTCCCGCATGGGAGATTGGTTAAGAAAGTAAAGGCCCATGGGATCCAGGGTAATTTGGCGAATTGGTTTCAAAATTGGCTTAGTGGCAGGAGGCAGAGGGTGATGGTTGAGGGTTGTTTCTGCGAGTGGAGGCTTGTGACCAGTGGTGTACCACAGGGATTGGTGCTGGGACCCTTACTGTTTGTAGTGTACATTAATGATTTAGACGTGAATATAGGAGGTATGATCAGTAAGTTCACCGACAACACGAAAATTGGTGGTGTCTTAAATAGTGAGGAGGAAAGCCTTAGATTACAGGACGATATACAATGGCTGGTAAGATGGGTGGAGCAGTGGCAAATGGAGTTTAATCCTGAGAAGTGTGAGGTGGGAGGTCGAACAAGGCAGTGGAATATAGAATGGATGCTAGGACCCTAGGGGGTACAGAGGGTCGGAGGGACCTTTGGGTGCTTGTCCATAGATCACTGAAGGCAGCAGCACAGGTAGATAAGGTGGTTAGGAAGGCATACGGGATACTTGCCTTTATTAGCCGAGGCTTAGAATATAAGAGCAGGGAGGTTATGATGGAGCTGTATAAAATGCTGGTTGGGCCACAATTGGAGTACTGTGTACTGTTCTGGTCGCCACACTATAGGAAGGATGTGATTGCACTGGAGAGGGTGCAGAGGAGATTCACCAGGATGTTGCCTGGGCTGGAGCATTTCAGTTATGAAGACAGACTAGATAGGCTGGGGTTGTTTTCCTTGGAGCGGAGAAGGCTGAGGGGGGACCTTATTGAGGTATACAAAATTATGAGGGGCATTGATAGGATAGTTAGGAAGAAACTTTTTCCCTTAGCGGAGAGGTCAATAACTTGGGGGCATAGATTTAAGGTAAGGAGTGGGAGGTTTAGAGGGGAGTTGAGGAGGAATTTTTTCACCCAGAGGGTGGTTGGAATCTGGAACGCACTGCCTGAAGGGGTGGTAGAGGCAGGAACACTCACAACATTCAAGAAATAGTTAGATGAGCACTTGAAATGCCATAACATACAAGGCTACGGGCCAAGTGCTGGAAAATGGGATTAGTTAGGACGGGTGCTTGATGGTCGGTGCAGGCGCGTTGGGCCGAAGGGCCTGTTTCTGTGCTGTAAAACTCTATGACTATGACTATCACATTTGTGGCCGGCCCATTGCAATCACGCAGTGAATGGCCAATTATAGTAATGGAGACACAGGGCCCGTCCAATTATGCAACGGGCAGAATTCAAGGGTGCGGGATTTGAGGCGCCGAATGCGGCTTCGGATGATTCTGGAACAGGTGCTGGCACCTTATTTAAAGCCCTGCCAGGCCTGCTTTTATTGCTGCCATTGAGTCATTTGTTTGCTGCTGAGACTGGTGCTGGTGTGACTCCTGGATCCCCCACCCCTCTGACAAGGAAACCGCAGTATGGCTGAGGCAAGACACAGGGTGGTCCCACAGTTTAGCGATGCTTCCCTGGAGATTCTCCTCCAGGCTGCTAGGGAAAGGCGGGTGACCTCTTCCCAGTGATGGCAAGAAGATGTCCTCCTGCCTGACCAAGAAAACCTGGATGGAGAACGCAAAGGAGGTATCCACCCACCCCCCCTCCACGAACATAAGTCCAGTGCTGGAAGAGAGTCAACGATTTCGTTTGGTCTGCCAAGGTGAGTGCACCACACCTCTCCTTTTTGGAGAATTGCATGTGGCTACGCAGAGGGGTATGCGACATGGAGAGGGAGGCACCACAAAGGCACTGGCAAAAAAGGGTTAGGCGATTACATCTTCCCAGATGCATGGTGGCATCTCAGCCAAAGGCCACTTTCTTTCACAGGTCACCCCAATTACCTCCCCTGAGAGCAGATGTGGGGATGAGCCAGATAGAAAATTCCCGCAGGGGACGAGAGGCTGCCACTGGCACACCTGTCCTGTAGTTCTTCCTGTGAACTATGACTATTTCCCTCTTTCTACTTGTCGGACAAACAGGCCCATAATGCCAGGGAGACCTCGTGGACTGATGGCGGAATTGTTGACATACGGCCTCTCAGCTGAGAGTGAAGTACTGGAGTCAACGTGACCCAGGGCGGACACTCAGTCGCAGATGGTGAGACTGGAGTCTCCGCGCAAGAGAGTGAGGATTATCTTCATTCAACATGCAGCAAACTTCTGGAGATCCACATAATGCATGGCTATCATGACGTGATCCGCACACTCTAACCCGCACGTGTTTGTGTTCTCTCATGCAGCTCCGGTCCACAGGAGACTCAATCCAAAGGGGGACCACGGTCAACCTCTGAGCATGAGCAGTCAGAGGATGCACTGTCCCATGTCTCTCCTGTTCCTTCCACCAGCGCAGATATTTTCACCTCAGTGGGTTTGTGCTCGGGTTTAGACTCTGGTTGAGAGCACCAAACTCGCACCCGGGCAGTTGGCTGAGACAACCGAGGGCTCTGACAGTCGGAGGACTGTGGTGGCTAGGCCCATACTGAGCCCCAGGGTGATGACAAGCCTCTGGTGTCGACAGTACAGGGCATGATGGAGTTGCAGAGAGATATAAGGCAAGGTTTGGCAGAGGTGACGGAGGCCATGTGCAACCATGAGCGGACGATGGAGGAGTCCATCCATTCCATGGGTATATTAGGCATGTGAGTGCATGGCTTTCTCCATCAATAGGTTGGTGAACCTTGTGGAGAGCCAGACCCCACAGATGTGCACAGACCTGCACACCATTGCCTTGGCCATGAGCTCAACGCAGCAGTGGCAAGGCGAGAGAAGATCAAGGCGCCTGCAGTCTTCTCCAGCTCCTTGTCCTACTCTGGTGAGCAGGGATGTTCTAGTGAGGAGGAGAAGCTGGCCTCCACATCTAGGGCTTCCCTTCAGGGCACTCTGAGTCTGGACAGCGGTTTCTCGGCCCCTCCGCCAGTGAGCCCAGCTCCAGCAGCCGCGATGCCTAAACAGAGCCCTGCACCTGTGCAGGAAACCCTCGGGCAGCCGGGTCCCTCCAGGCCTCCGGCTGAAGTCATCCCAGGCCAAGGGGCAGTCTGATCAGCAGCCTGCCTCCAGGCCAGCTGCTAGCGCAGGGGTCACACAACATAGAAGCACTTGAAAAATGTATTTAAAAAAAACCCACCTAGACACACTTGTAATTTCAAGGGTGCTTGAAATTTTCTGGGTTTTTCCCCCTCCTGCTATAAAGTTTTTTCGCTTTTTAAGTTAACATTCATTGTGGAAAATGCTTACTCCTTCCTGCCTTAATTGTGAGCTGCTGACTTCACCCTTCCCCCATAGTGGCCTGCCAGTCTAGGCTCAGCCCTCCTTTGGTAAGCACCTCTGATGTGCTAGTGCACGTGGATGACCTGGACGCTCGGCATGGAACCCGAACAGAAAGGAGGCAACAGACAATGCTTTTAGTTAAGTTTTTATTGCTTTCACTCAGAGGCAAGCATGGTGGCTGGAAGCGGATAAGTATGAGACTATTTCTTGCCTCGGCCCTCCTTCCGTCGGAGGCACAACATCAAAAACCACAGGGGTCCACAAAGACCAGAGTGTACAAGACTCATGCCAGGTGCTCAGTCGGCCTCAAGAGTGCTGTCCTTGAGTCAAAGTTGCACTGGCATCTTTGCCTTTGCTACTCACAGTTTATGCGCTGATGATCCTCCGTGCCCATCCTTGCTGATAGCCAACCCTCTCACCCAGCAGTATGGCCACCTGAGACGAAGCCCATCCATGCCAACAAGGGCCTCTGCTCCCCACCCCCCTTCCTCTATCCACTACTGCTCATGCTGCCTTCCCATCGCAACACTGAGGCCTTGCCTCATTGAATTGCTTCCAATTAAATACAAATATATTAAAACTAACTGTTCTACAATTCAAATGGTAGTCTTGTCGCATCAGGGCGGCAATGCTACCTTGGTGCTTTCCTGCCGCTGACTAAATCCGGAACCGACATCATTATGTCGGATTTCCGGGTGGACATGTCCATCACTATTTTCTGCCCCCTCCCCCGCCCCCAATTGCTCCATTCCCGCTCCAAATGGCCTCACTAAATCCAGGTCCATGAGTTAGCCAACATGTGCTGTTCCTTGACTTTAGTACATTCACGGCTTCCTTTTTCATTTAGAATGGTTTTAAAGATAGATGAAAAACAGACTATATTATTACTGCTCCTGCCCAGTGGGAATTTGTTTTTTGAAAATTTAACGCTTTGGTAATCGGGTACTAGCATTGAATTTTTGGCAACTTCTGTGACTGACCAGCTTGAATCTAATACTGTAGTCACTGTAGCCTAGGTGTTCCCATGCATGGAGGTTGGATCCTATACAGGGGTCATTACTAAAGACTAAATCCAGCACCCGGTTATCCCATGTCCTTAACATGCTGTGTTAGAAAATAATGATTTTTAACATCTACAGATCTTGCAGCTGACTTTCCCTCAATACTAGATGACTCATCATTGGACCATTGCCTACTTGAGAAGTTAAAATTCCCCATTATGCAAATATTATTCAGCTCAGATGATTTTGTACTTTGTCTGAAATGGCTCATTACAGTGCCCCCCCCACCCCCGACCTGGAAGTTCAACAAGTACCACAGATCAGTTTGTTCCAATTGAATCCAGGTCGCTTCAGCTGCTGGATTAAAATCATCTCTTTGTAGAGCAGTGAGGTCTTTATCAACAAAATATACTGACATCTCCTTTCTCTACTGCTACTTTTCCAAAATCCTTTACAACTTTTATGTTTTTTTTACTTTCTTGGGATATGGGGTCACTCACAATGCCGGTATTTATTGTCCAGCCTTTGAGAAGCTGGTGATGAGCCACCACCTTGAACGACTGCAGTGGGTGTGGTGAAGGCACTCTACAATGTGTTGAGTAGGGAGTTCCAGGATTTGATCCGGCAGCGATGAAGGAACGGTGATAAATATCCGAGACAGAATAGTGTGCAACTTGGAGAAGATGGTGTTCCCATGGTGGTGGAGACAGTGCCTATTTAAGGTGGCAGATGGGTGGATTGCTTTGTTCTGGATGTTGGATTTCAGAACCATCGTTAAAATCCAACCTTGTTTCAGAAATGCTTATAATATCTCCAAAGCGATTTCAACTCGGGTCTTGCTGAGAAAAAAAATTCTGGGTCTTGGCAATAATCAGAGTCAAATTCAAAAGACCTCTTTCCTCACTGTTATCTCTATTCAGGCTCTGTCATTCCACCTAATATACAGCTCTCCTTTCACCAAACATGTTTTAAGATGTTACATTTTCTATCTTGATCTCTAACAGGCGGCAAATATGAAAGAGAAAATATTGAAGATATACAAGTGGAATTGAAGATAAAATTATACACATCAAGCCTGCAGTGTTTTAAAGTTTTCAAAATAAATCCTAGTTAGGGCGGCACAGTGGCGCAGTGGTTAGCACTGCAGCCTCACAGCTCCAGTGACCCGGGTTCAATTCTGGGTACTGCCTGTGTGGAGTTTGCAAGTTCTCCCTGTGTCTGCGTGGGTTTCCTCCGGGTGCTCCGGTTTCCTCCCACAAGCCAAAGACTTGCAGGTTGATAGGTAAATTGGCCATTAGCAATTGCCCCTAGTATAGGTAGGTGGTAGGGAAATATAGGGACAGGTGGGGATGTGGTAGGAATATGGGATTAGTGTAGGATTAGTATAAATGGGTGGTTGATGGTCGGCACAGACTCAGTGGGCCGAAGGGCCTGTTTCAGTGCTGTATCTCTAAACTAAACTAAACTTAATATATCCTGTGTCACAAAACATGACCTATTCTTCCCTGCATACCTTTTCTAATTGTGTTTGACTCTTGAGAACAGCAAGTATTGAACAAGTTATGGCCATTCAGCCAGCAAGTCAGCTTCTTTCATAGACTATTGACAGTCTTTTCTATTGTGGACGCTATCCTGCACATTTACTTCCTGAAATAACTTTTCAGTCCTAAAGGTATTCCGGTGTTTTCATCCATCCTCAATTCTCCATTACCCAGTACATACTTGCTGCCTTCTACAGACAACATTCTCTCCTCCTTCCTCCCTCCTCATGGGCTATTGTAACATTTGATCATCCCGGTCTAAATCCTAATAACTTGCAATACTGTGTTCAACCTGATTTTTATATGTCTAGTTTTTGAAGGAGCTAGTCAATTCAGCCTGAACTCATTTTGCTGTTTTACATTGTGAATTTATATTCGCTTAGTTTGTATTGTGATTAGGGCTGTCCTAGATCTGAAGATAAGTCACCATTTCTAATGTTCACTATTTTCTGTCGATGATGTGCTTGTATTTTTGAAAATATTGAATGAAGGGGCTCAGCGGAAATATTTCAATTAATAAGATTATGTTTTGCTTATTTCTTAGGTCTATGCTAACAAGGAAGTGATCCTAAGTGGAGGCTCAATTAACTCACCCCAGCTTCTCATGTTATCTGGGATTGGTAATGCGGATGATCTTAAAGCACTGGGAATTCCTGTTGTTTGCCACCGACCTGGTAATCATTGAAGTATTCAGAAAAAATATAAAGGCATTAAATTAGTTAATTTGGTGTAATTCATGCTCTGGTGATGGTTGTTGCAGTTAGGTGGTTAGAACTGTTCACTTAAAAGAAACTGTTTTGATCCTAGGTGTGGGCCAGAATCTGCAAGATCATCTAGAATTGTACGTGCAACAAAAATGCACTGAACCTATTACACTATATAAATCCCAAAAATCCATCAAGATGATCAAGATTGGCCTGGAATGGTTTTGGAAATTCACAGGTAAAATGTTGTTAACTCCCAGTACTTGGACCTTGACATAAGCACCAATATTTTAAGATCATGGGAATAGGTGATACATTTTGGGAGGACTAACGAGGCAAGGGAATATACAATGGATGGTAGGACCCTAGGAAGTACAGAAGGTCAGAGGGACCTGGGTGTACTTATCCATAGATCACTGAAGGTAGCAGCACAGTTAGATAAGGTGGTTAGGAAGGCATATGGGATACTTGCCTTTATTAGCCGAGGCATAGAATATAAGAGCAGGGAGGTTATGATGGAGCTGTATAAAATGCTAGTTAGGCCACAGCTGGAGCACTGTGTACAGTTCTGGGCACCACATTATAGGAAGGATGGGATTGCACTGGAGAGGGTGCAGAGGCGATTCACCAGGATGTTGCCTGGGCTGGAGCATTTCAGCTATGAAGAGAGACTGAAAAGGCTAAGGTTGTTTTCCTTAGAGCAGAGAAGGCTGCGGGGAGACATGATTGAGGTATACAAAATTATGAGGGGCATTGATAGAATAGATAGGAATCTAATCCTTAGCAGAGGGGTCAATAACCAGGGGGCATAGATTTAAACTAAGGGGCAGAAGGTTTAGAGGGGATTTGAGGAAAACATTTTTCACCCAGAGGCTGGTTGGAATCTGGAATACACTGCCTGAAGGCGTGGTAGAGGCAGGAACCCTCACAACATTTAAGAAGTATTTAGATGAGCACTTGAAATGCCAAAGCATACAAGGCTATGGGCCAAGTGCGGGAAAATGGGATTAGAATCGTTAGGTGCTTGATGGCCGGCATGGACACGATTGGCCGAAGGGCCTGTTTCTGTGCTGTATAACATAACTCTATGAGGAGTAGGCCATTTAGCCTCTCGAGCCTGTACCCCCATTCAGTGAGATCATGACTGATGTGCAACTTAACTCCATATACCTGCCTTTGCTTCATATTCTTTAATACCTTCGGATAACAAAAATCTATCAAACACAGTTTTAAAATTGATCTAGTATCAATTGCTGTTTGCAGAAGAGAATTCCAAACTTCTACCAACCTTTGTCTGAAGAAATGTTTCCTAATTTCGCTCCTGGAAGATCTGGCTCTTTTAGAATTTGCCGCCTAGTTCCCGTCATAGACAGGAGTTTTAGAGAAGTGGTTACACCCAAGGTGCAGGCAGATAGATGGGTGACCGCTAGAAGGGGCAAGCAGTCAGTGCAGGAATCCCCTGTGGCTATCCCCCTCTCTAACAAGTATACTGTTTTGGATACTGTTGGGGGGGATGGCGTATCAGGGGAAAACAGCAGCAGCCAGAGCAGTTGCACCATGGCTGGCACTGTTGTTCAGCAGGGAGGGACAAAGCGCAGAAGAGCAATAGTTATAGGGGACTTTATAGTCAGGGGCACAGATAGGCGCTTCTGTGGACGTGAAAGAGACTCCAGGATGGTATGTTGCCTCCCTGGTGCCAGGGTCAAGGATGTCTCTGAATGGACAGGGGGCATTCTGAAGGGGGAGGGTGAACAGCCAGAGGTTGTGGTACACATCGGTACCAACGACAAGCAGGAAGAGTGACGAGGCCCTGCAGGGGGAGTTTTGGGAGTTAGGTAGAAAGTTAAAAGACAGGACCTCTAGGGTTGCAATCTCGGGATTACTCCCTGTGCCACGTGCCAGTGAGGCTAGAAATAGGAAGATAGTGCAGCTAAACATGTGGCTGAACAGCTGGTGCCGAAGGGAGGGTTTCAGATATCTGGACCATTGGGATCTCTTCCGGGACAGATGGGATCTGTACAAGAAGGACGGGTTGCATCTAAACTGGAGGGGCACAAATATCCTGGCTGCGAGGTTTGCTAGTGTCACTCGGGAGGGTTTAAACTCGTGTGGCAAGGGGGTGGGAACCAGAGCAGTAGGACAGCAAGTGAAATAAATGAGGGAGACCTAGTAAATAAGGCCAGTAAGACTAAGAGGAAGAGCAGGCAGGGAGATGTTGCGGAGCACAGCGGGACTGGTGGTCTGAAGTGCATTTGTTTCAATGCGAGAAGTATAACAGGTAAGGCAGATGAACTTAGAGCTTGGATTAGTACTTGGAACTATGATGTTGTTGCTATTACAGAGTCTTGGTTGAGGGAAGGACAGGATTGGGAACTAAATGTTCCAGGATTTAGAAGCTTCAGGCGGGATAGAGGGGGATGTAAAAGGGGTGGGGGACTTGCATTACTTGTTAAGGAGAATATCACAGCTGTACTGCGGGGGGGACACCTCAGAGGGGTCGTGCAGCGAGGCAATATGGGTGGAGCTCAGGAATAGGAAGGGTGCAGTCTTGGTGTTGGGGGTTTTCTACAGGCCTCCCAACAGCCAGCGGGAGGTAGAGGAGCAGATATGTAGACAGATTTTGGAAAGATGTAAAGGTAACAGGGTTGTAGTGGTGGGTGATTTTAACTTCCCCTATATTGACTGGGACTCACTTAGTGCTAGGGGCTTGGATGGGGCAGAATTTGTAAGGAGCATCCAGGAGGGCTTCTTGAAACAATATGTAGATAGTCCAACTAGGGATGGGGCCGTACTGGACCTGGTATTGGGGAATGAGCCCGGCCAGATGGTCAAAGTTTCAGTAGGGGAGCATTTCAGGAACAGTGACCATAAGTTTTAAGGTACTTGTGGATAAGGATAAGAGTAGTTCTCGGGTGAAGGTGCTAAATTGGGGGAAGGCTAATTATAACAATATTGGGCAGGAACTGAAGAATTTAGATTGGGGGCAGCTGTTTGAGGGTAAATCAACATCTGACGTGGGAGTCTTTCAAATGTCAGTTGATTAGAATCCAGGACCGGCATGTTCCTGTGAGGAAGAAGGATAAGTTTGGCAAGTTTCGGGAACCTTGGATAACGCGGGATATTGTGAGCCTAGTCAAAAAGAAAAAGGAAGCATTCGTAAAGGCTGGAAGGCAAGGAACAGACGAATCCCTTGAGGAAGATAAAGACAGTAGGAAGGAACTTAAGCAAGGAGTCAGGTTGCTGAGAGGGGTCATGAAAAGTCTTTGGCAAACAGGATTAAGGATAATCCCAAGGCTTTTTATATGTATATAAAGAGCAAGAGGGTAACCAGGGAAAGGGTTGGCCCACTCAAGGACAGAGGAGGGAATCTATGTGTGGAGCCAGAGGAAATGGGCAAGGTACTAAATGAGTACTTTGCATCAGTATTCACCAAAGAGAAGGACTTGGTGGATGATGAGCCTAGGGAAGGGAGTGTAGATAGTCTCAGCCATCTCATTATCAAAAAGGAGGAGGTGTTGGGTGTCTTGCAAAGCATTAAGGTAGATAAGTCCCCAGGGCCTGATGGGATCTACCCCAGAATACTAAGGGAGGCAAGGGAAGAAATTGCTGGGGCCTTGACAGAAATCTTTGCATCCTCATTGGCTACAGGTGAGGTCCCAGAGGACTGAAGAATAGCCAATGTTGTTCCTTTGTTTAAGAAGGGTAGCAAGGATAATCCAGGATATTATAGGCCGGTGAGCCTTACGTCAGTGGTAGGGAAATTATTGGAGAGGATTCTTCGAGACAGGATTTATTCCCATTTGGAAACAAACGAATTTGTTAGCAAGAGGCAGCATGGTTTTGTGAAGGGGAGGTCGTGTCTCACTAATTTGATTGGGTTTTTTGAGGAAGTGACAAAGATGATTGATGAAGGAAGGGCAGTGGAGGTTATCTATATGGACTTCAGTAAAGCCTTTGACAAGGTCCCTCATGGCAGATTGGTATACAAAAGGTGAAGTCACACGGGATCAGAGGTGAGCTGGCAAGATGGGTACAGAACTGGCTCAGTCATAGAAGACAGAGGGTAGCAGTGGAAGGGTGCTTTTCCAAATGGAGGGATGTGACTAGTAGTGTTTTGCAGGGATCAGTGCTGGGACCTTTGCTGTTTGTAGTATATATAAATGATTTGGAGGAAAATGTAGCTGGTCTGATTAGTAAGTTTGCGGACGACACAAAGGTTGGTGGAGTTGCAGATAGTGATGAGGATTGTCAGAGGATACAGTAGGATATAGATCGGTTGGAGACTTGGGCGGAGAAATGGAAGATGGAGTTTAATCCGGACAAATGTGAGGTAATGCATTTTGGAAGGTCTAATGCAGGTGGGAAGTATACAGTAAATGGCAGAACCCTTAGGAGTATTGACGGGCAGGGAGATCTGGGCGTACAGGTCCACAGGTCACTGAAAGTGACAACGCAGGTGGATAAGGTAGTCAAGAAGGCATACGGCATGCTTGCCTTCATCGGTCGGGACATAGAGTATAAAAATAGGCAAGTCATGCTGCAGCTGTACAGAACTTTAGTTAGGCCACACGTAGAATATTGCGTGCAATTCTGGTCGCCACACTACCAGAAGGACGTGGAGGCTTTGGAGAGGGTACAGAAGAGGTTTATCAGGATGTTGCCTGGTCTGGAGGGCATTAGCTATGAGGAGAGGTTGGATAAACTCTGATTGTTTTCACTGGAAAGACGGAGGTGAAGGGGCGACATGATAGAGATTTACGAAGTTATGAGTGGCATGGACAGAGTGGATAGTCAGAAGCTTTTTCCCAGGGTGGAAGAGTCAGTTACTAGGGGACATAGGTTTAAGGTGAGAGGGGCAAAGTTTAGAGGGGATGTGCGAGGCAAGTTCTTTACACAGAGGGTGGTGAGTGCCTGGAACTTGCTGCCGGGGGCGGTGGTGGAAGCCGGTACGATAGCGACGTTTAAGAGGCATCTTGACAAATACATGAATAGGATGGGAATAGAGGGATACGGTCCCCGGAAGTGCAGGAGGTGTTAGTTTAGGCAGGCATCAAGATCGGCACAGGCTTGGAGTGCCGAATGGCCTGTTCCTGTGCTGTACTGTTCTTTGTTCTTTGTTCTAGACTCCCCAAGCAATGGAAATAATTTCTATCTATCCTATCTGTTCCCCTTAATATCTTGAAAATTTTGATTAAGAAATTACAGTTTTACTGACTTTATCTGTCATTATTCATCTCCCTTAGGAGAGGAAACAGGTCAGAGATCAGGCATGGTTGTGCAAATTATACATGAGATGTCAACAAGAATATGTTTAATGGGCTTTCGTACCACATCTTATGTCGCAAGGTTGTTTTATTCACTGTGTGTTGCTTACTTTATAATCTGTTAATTTCCAATACTTTTGAAACCACCAGTCAAATTTTCACATCTGTGGTACCCTGAAGCAGTGTTACAGGTGACAGTCAGTCTGCTTTATGTTTGCTGAGAGTGGAGTAACAGTGTGATGCCCTGTTTTCCTGTTCGAATTACAGTGGTGGTGGGGAGTTTTGGAGGACTTGGGGAGGTGGGCAAGATATTTAACAAGGAAAGTTGGTGTACTCAGTTTATTTTTCTCTGCTTTTCTTGGTAGTGTTGGTAGAAGAGATGAGGTAAATTATAGCTCACCAAAGCCTGATCTGCTAAAAGATTTTAATGTTAAGATATGCGACTGAAATCACTGTACGCTCTTGACATCTCCAAAAGAATTCCCATAATAATATAGTTAACATTCAAATCAGAAACCAGCTCCAAATTTCCAATAACCCATTTTTAAGTCAATGATGAAAGTTAAGATCACCCCCAGAGTTTCCTTTTCAAAATACTGACTTTATGATGTGCTTATAGAATATTTTCTAGGTTTTTTTCATTTTAATCTAGATATATAGGCCTCTCAGTTTCTTTTATCTTTTAGTTTTTAGATAATGTGCAGCAATATGAATAGGCTAGTTTTTCAATAGTTACTGCTAGATCAAATTGCCAATTTTAAAGAAAAATGATGCTTATTACAATTTGGGGATTTTATAGAAGCGTCTTTTCCCTCAGTGATTTAATAGTTGTTCCTGTAAACAGATCTTGGGCAATGCACAAGCCCAGTATTGGTGATATGACTGCAGTGCCCACCCAACGTGAAGAGTAGAAAACAGCCGATACTTGTTGGCGGAGTTATGCTGTTACTGTGGTGCTGAGTGGGGTACCCCAGGGGCTGATGTTTGGAACGCTATTGTTTCTAATTTACAATTAATGATTGAATTCCTAAACTCAGTTCAAACTAGTCAAATTTGAAGGTGATACAGAGCTAGGAGGGGCAATTAATCCTGAGTAGTGTGCCGAGGAACTACAAAATAAGTAGGAGAAATTATGTAAATGGATGTAACAATAACATTTGAAATTTAATGCATACAAATGTAAAGTACTGGTAAACTTGATAAACAGCAACTTACATTTATATCGCACCTTTAGCGTAGTAAGACACCCCAAGGCGCTTACTGAGAGGTGATCATTTAGAGGTATATAAAATAGGAAACTGTATAGAAAATGTAGATTCAGAAAATTACTTCAAACTAAACTGGGATCTGGGGTAGAAAATCATCCATGCCACTAAATTGGAGCAAGTTGGATGCACGGAACAATCACTGCACTAGAGCAATAGACCGGAGTCCTGATCGATATTGGGCCTCTGGCCTCATTTCAATGTTTGCCTGTGTCTCCCAATATAGAAGCAATGATGAATTTCAGGCCACTGCGCTGCCTGTAACTCGGGTAGGTACTGGCAGGAGGGGATGAGATATGATTACTCCTCCTGACTTTTACGTTTTTAAAAAGTTGAAAAATTTGAAATTTACCTGGTCTGTGGCAACCTCCCAAGAGTCTCTTTATTGATGTAAAGGGACAGGCATACAGCCCCTTATTATAGTATAGAGATATTATCCCTGTTTTAGGCTGATGTCAGGACACCTTTGGATTGCTCAAAGCTATATTGCTTTGGTAGTGTTTCCAACGTTCATTTGGAGCCTTATCAGGTGAGATTGGCCCTCCAAATTGGAGGAAAATGGATGCAAACTGATCCAGTTTCACCTCCATGATTGCAAGGCAAATATAGGATGAATGTCACTCGGTTTTCCTTAATAAAATTAATAATCAAATATGGACTGAATGTCCAGGTGGGATGGGGGTATGAAAATCTTCAAATCATTAAAGAAACTATGTAATGCTAAGACACTAGGGGCAATTTGCAATGGCCAATTTACCTTATCAACCTGCAAGTCTTTGGCTGTGGGAGGAAACCGGAGCACCCGGCGGAAACCCACGCGGTCACAGGGACAACTTACAAATTCCGCACAGGCAGTACCCAGAACCGAACCCGGGTTGCTGGAGCTGTGAGGCTGCGGTGCTAACCACTGCGCCGCCCTTTATGATAGATCTGATACAAAAGCAATGGATGAAAAGACCAATTTGCTTTAATGAAACCATGTCAACATATCAACCACACCAAACTGAAAACATGACATAAAATTGTGGCTAGGTACTCTTTCCGAACCATTCCTAAAATGACAAAACAGCCTGTTTTTGTTAGTAAATGAAGTAATTTTTAATACAGAGTATTTTCATTTCTTCAGGCGAGGGAGCTACTGCTCACTTGGAAACTGGTGGGTTTATCAGAAGTCATCCTGGTGAAACTCATCCTAATATTCAGTTCCACTTTTTGCCATCGCAGGTGATTGATCATGGAAGAGTCACACCTAACATGGAGGCTTATCAGGTGAGGTTTTTGTGTAGAATTTTTCTTAACTACCTAAAGGCTATAAACTGAAGTCAGCACATGTAAAACTTAGGCTGGAACTTTACACCTTCGCAAGAGCGGGCTGGAGGTGAGGGGCATAAAATTGAGTGGGAAGTGGGGGGTGCTGTCGCTGTCGCCTTCCCGGCTCCACTGTAATTTTACGACTAGCAGTGGAGGTGACAAACAGCCTGCCTGCCTCAAACCAATTAAGGCCCTTAAGTGGCCAATTAGTTGCCACTTAAGGGCCTCCTCCCGCTCCACTGGTATATTGCCAGCAGCGAGCAGGTGGTTCAGTAGCTCAGAAGGCCACCCAATGAAAAACCTGGCGGCCTCCTTGCGAGCTGTGAGGGGGCCCTCCTGATCGGGCATTCTGTGCCCGACAGGGGGTACCCCCCCCCGCCCCACCCAGCACAAGTTGTCCCCACTGGAGCACATCCTCCCCCCACCCAATCCCCCCCACCTCACCAGGGCCCAGCTAATTGTTCCCGGCAAGGAGGCCCCACACATTTACCTGTATTCCGGGGCCTCATCCACGTTGCTGGTCCTGGCTGGGTGCAGTCTCAGCAGTGGCCACCGCTCCCTGTGGTGCTGCTGGGACTGAAGAGCTGCCGGCCCACTGATTGGATGGCAGCTCTTGGAGGTGGGACTTCCTGCCTCAGAGGGGCTTCCAGGCCCAGTGGAGGCAGGCTCGCCACTGACCTTTTCTGCTGGTGGGTGGAGCCTCCAAGCTGATGTAAATTTCTGGCCATAGTCTGAAAATTTGACAGAAAATGTAGCCTATTTTTCAATTCACTTGACTTTGATAATACATGTAATGTGCTTTACAGACATTAAATAGTGTCATTTTGTGAATCATATGAAATTTAGCAGTGACAGCATTACAATCACTTCTCATATTATTCACTGTGCAACTTGTAAAGTGTTTGAGTTGGTTATTCACAAAATTGTATTGAACCTTTAACATATACAATAAGAGTGATTAAAAATTAGGCTGTGATTTGAGTTCAGATGACCACTATGAATAACCTGAAATTTTCTGTTGTAGCAAATTACAACATCTGACTTCAATACAACATCGAGACTTGTTTATTTCCTCCTGTCCATGATTTTTATCTAATATCTCACTAATATGGATATACTCTCATAATTCTTTCATAAATCAAAATAAGAGCTTACTCTAGAGAAGACATGCAAACCATTTTTTTTACTGTAGATTTAAAAGTAGTATTCAAACTTATTTCTTCAATAAGAAGGCTGTCCATATGACATTCTTTGGATAATGACCAGGGTTATACTATTTTTAGTTTGGTGCTAATGAGAGAGATTGGTACATATTTTTATTGTTGAATTATTACTTTTGTTCCATGAGGAAAATTATGGGTGAATATTTGTTCCTCAGTGAAATAGTCCTTCTCAATCTGCTATGTGTGAACACACTTTTTGGGTTGTGCCTTTAGTTCTTGCACTGTTAGCAGACCTCCCTTGCTTTCCACAGTAGAAATTTGTAATTATTTATGAGATCTTTATTTGCCTTAAAAACATTCTTGAGTTGCTTTCTATGGTATTTACCACCTAGAGAGCAATTTTATTTGAGATTCTTCCATTTTTGGTTGTGAAATCAATGTAAAAGCTTTAAACTGTAAAGTAACAAACATTTTAAATGTTGGCCAATTAAGTCCTGCACTGGCCTAGCTACCTGCCTTGCCCATAAGCAGGTGACATGACCCAGCTTTAACATCTGTATCAAGTACCTTGGATTCTTCACAACGACTGACTCTTGAGGCACGTATTTATGTGGTTTTCCAGTGTCATGTGACATCAGGCCTGCTTATACAAGAATATGTGACTGGTTTAGTTGCAACTTAGCTCAAAAAAATACTTCGGTGTTGAATTTCAATACTAATGTGATGACTGTAGAACTCCTTCCCCTCTGGTTGCAACACTGCAGCAGTTTCTTTTATAACCCTTACTTTTAGGGAGGGACAAGACATCATACTGACAGTGGCTTATTGTCCAGTTGATTGTCTTAGGCCAAACTATCTAACCACGTCCTGACCCTTTTGTTTGGAGAGTCTGCCCTGATACTGTTCATCTTACTTGGACCACCTTCAGTAATTTTCCATTATGTGAAGAACAGCTGCAATAGTTGGGACTCGTGGATTAGTTGCAAATCTCATCCGTTGAGCTGGCCAACTTCCAGATAAAGGAGTTTTCAGAATACGTCTTGTGTTATCACACTCTTGTAGGACTTCTCAAGGCCTCATTGCTCATTATTTGAACATGTATTTCCTTTAATTGGAATGCCTTTGTTCCTTCCTGATAGCTTTATCTGGTTCCTTGCCATTGCTGCCACAGATAGGCCAGTTTAATTTAAAAACAAGAAATCTTTCACTCAGTACAGTTCACCGGTTCTTCACCAGGCATGACGGTGGCCAAGCTTCACATGGTTAAATTTTAGCAAAGCCATTACTGTCTTACATGACCTACGCAGTGGCAGTCAATGCATTCATAAGAGTAATTCTGCACAAGTTCACTTCTTAACTTCATCAGCTTGATGAGATCAGGTGCCAAGCAGAGATAAGGTGCTTCTCCACAGAGAGACCAAAAAAAAGGGTGTGTTTTCAGCCTTTTCTGCTCTTGCACACTGTTGCATGAATTCTGCCTGCCCCTGCTGCTATTTCACTAGCTACAAGGGTTATAAAAGAAACTGCTGCAGTGTTGCAACCAGAGGGGAAGGAGTGACTTTGCATATTTCACACGCAAAATAGCAGCATAGCTTACAGGCATGATGGAGGTGGGCTCCCCACCCTAATCCCCCTGGCTTTCCTGGCGGTGGGTGGAGCCATTGCCTCACTGTTAAATTCCAGCCATGGTGTGAGTACAGAAGGGTAACCTGATATTAGAATATATGAAAGCATTACAAAAATAAATATTGAGCGTATGCTATTTTTCATGACATTTTTCACATATGGCATAATTTGACTTAATGAGACAACATGCTATCGACAAAGCTAAGTGATCCCACAAACAACAGATCAGATCAAAGTTCTGCAATCCTGCCACAACCAGTCATGAATGGTGGTGGACAATTAACAACTAACGGGAGCAGGAGGCTCCACAAACATCCACATCCTTAATGATCGGGGAGCCCAGCACATCAGTGCAAAAGAAAAGGTGGAAGTCTCTGCAGTCAGTCAAAAATACTGAGTGGATGATCTATCTCGGCCTACTCCTGAGGCCCCAGCATCACAGATATCAATCTTCAACCAACTTGATTCACTCCAGGTGATGTCAAGAAACAGCTAAGTGTGCTGGATACAGCAAAGGCTATGAGCACCGACAACACCCCAGCTGTAGTGTTGAAGACCTGGGCTCCGGAACAACTGCACCCCTAGCCAAGCTATTCCAGTATAGCTACAACACTGGCATCTACATGACTTGTGGAAATTTGCCCAGGTATGTCCTGTTCACAAAAAGCAGGACAAATCCAATCGACCAAATACCGCCCCAACAGTCTACTCAATTATCAGCAAAGTGCTGGAAGGTGTCATCAACAGTGTTATCAATGGTACTTACTCACCAATAACTGCTGATGGATGCTCAGTTAGGGTTCTGCCTGGGCCACTCAGCTCTTGACCTCATTACAGTGTTATGAAAGTGCTTCTGTTTTCATTAAAAATATTTTTTGAGGAATCCTTGGTCAAACTGAAGAAATGTTGGACCAGATTTTTTCCCAAGAGGGTCAAGAGGACACTGAAAGAACTGGTTGGGCAACAACATTACTGTTTGTCACATGACTCAAGTTAAAAATAGAGCAGAAACCCTGGTAACTAGGGAGGATGTGGGCAGAGAAGTGATAGTCGTGTGCCCCTTGAAAGGACAAGCCTGCTGAAGAAGTGTCACGGAGGCAGAGACCAGATTCTTGCCAAATGTTTAAAGAGTCAAGCCTGCAGGAAAAGGAGAGAATTCCCAAGGAAGGAGAGAAGACCACAACCTAGCTCAGTTTTCCAGCACCTCCCTAAGAGACCCTGAGAAGTCCACTGTGTCAACTCATTTCGTTCCTATCTTTGAAGAAAAATTCATTCTCAACACCGCCTGAAAAGAACTGTTCTAAAAGATCCCAGTGACCCGTCTATGTGTACTTGGAGGCCAGACTGAGTGCCAGTTTTGGAACACAACATTATCTCATCTGCTGTTTGCTTCAAAAATGAGTAAGTATTCAGGCCAAGTGTTTTTTTGTCTGTAACAGAGCTCTGAACAAAAATCCCTTTTATTTTTCCCGTGTGTGTGTCTGTCTGTGTGTAAGCGGCTAAGGTAAAAAGGGAACTTTAAAATTTCAATCTGTGTGTTTATGTTTTACTTCATTACTGGTTAAGACTTGTTTTGTAATAAACTGATAATTTTGTTGTTCATTAAAGAAACCTGGTTAGTGTATTTTCTGGGAAGAATAGAGTACTTGATTGACCGTATCGATAAGTGGGAAAATTGAAATATATTTTGTGACCCATGGAGAAGTGGAACTAACATTAACAGTGCGCTCCTCCCGCCTCAGTCGTAACAACAGCCTTGGTCTATACATGAATAAAAAAGCTGAATTCCAGAGGTGAGATGAGTATGACTGCCCTTGACATCAAGACAGTATTTGACTGAGTGTGGCAGCAAGGAGTCACGGCAAAATTGAAGTCCATAGGAATTGGGGGGGGGAAAACTCTCCACTGTTTGGAGTCTTACCTAGCACAAAGGAAGATGGTTGTGGTTGTTGGATGGCAATCAGTTGAGCCTTAGGACTTCGCTGCAGGCATTCTTCAGGGAAGTGTCCTAAGCCTAATTGTCTTCCGCTGCTTTATAAATGACCTTCCCTCTATCACAAGATCAGAAGTGGGAATGTTCGCTGATGATTGTGCAGTGTTCAGTTCCACTCAACTCCAGGTAATGAAGCAGTCCGTGCCTGCATGCAGCAAGACCTGAGTGATATTCAGAGTTAAGATAACTGGCAAGTAACATACGTGTCACATAAGTACCAATGATCATCTCCAACTAGAGAGAATCTAATCAGCTCCCTTTGCCATTCAATGGCATTACCATCACTGAAACCCAACAACATCCTGGGGTTCACTATCTGGTCCAGCCATATAAATACTCTAGCTACAAGAACAGGTCAGAGGTTGGGAATCTGTGACGAGTAACTCATTCCTGATTCTCCAAAGCTTGTGCACCATCTGCAAGGCACAAGTTAGCAGTGTGATGCAATACTCCCCACTTGCCTGGATGAGTGCAGCTCCAACAATGCTTGAAGTACGACACTATCCAGTACAAAACTGCCCACTTGATTAGCACCGCATCCACCACATTCACTCCCTCAACCACCAGTGCACCATGGCAACAGTGTGCACTATCTACAAAATGCACTGCAGCTACTTTTCAAGTTTCCTTTGACAGCACCTTCCAAACCCATGATCTGTACCACCTAGGAGAACAAGGGCAGCAGACACGAGAAGATCACCACCTGAAATTCCTCCTCTAAGTCATGCACCGCCCTGACTTGAAAATATATCTCTGTTCCTTCTCCGTCACAGAGTCAAAATCCTGGAACTCCCTCCCGAACAGCACTGTGGGTGCACTTACACCACATGGACTGCAGTGGTTCAAGAAGGCAGCCCACCACCACCTTCTCCAGGGTAATTAGGGATGGGCAATAAATGCTGGTCTAGCCAGCGATGGCAACATCCATGAACAAATAAAAAGAAAACCCACAGGCTCAGTGGCGCTCATACGATTAGCAGTTTTGATTATTATCATTACTTTAATATTTATATTATCTTTGTTTGGGGAAGTACGTAAAATGGCTAACTTGGAACACTTTTCAGTTTTGTTCAAATGCTTAATCACTTCAGAAGTGAGTCATAATTATTATTGATTATATCAAAATTTATGAATTTCTTAGTGGAAACAATTTCAAGTTTAAAAACATGTAATTTTCATCTCTGATTTACTGTAAATAGTTTAATGTCCCCCTCTCTTATTCTCTGCTGTCCACCCTCTCTCATCCTCTCTGCCGTCCACCCACTCTCATCCTCTCTGCCGTCCACCCTCTCTCATCCTCTCTGCCGTCCACCCTCTCTCATCCTCTCTGCCGTCCACCCTCTCTCATCCTCTCTGCCGTCCACCCTCTCTCATCCTCTCTGCCGTCCACCCTCTCTCATCCTCTCTGCCGTCCACCCTCTCTCATTCTCTGCCGTCCACCCTCTCTCATCCTCTCTGCCGTCCACCCACTCTCATCCTCTCTGCCGTCCACCCTCTCTCATCCTCTCTGCCGTCCACCCTCTCTCATCCTCTCTGCCGTCCACCCTCTCTCATCCTCTCTGCCGTCCACCCTCTCTCATCCTCTCTGCCGTCCACCCTCTCTCATCCTCTCTGCCGTCCACCCTCTCTCATCCTCTCTGCCGTCCACCCTCTCTCATCCTCTCTGCCGTCCACCCTCTCTCATCCTCTCTGCCGTCCACCCTCTCTCATCCTCTCTGCCGTCCACCCTCTCTCATCCTCTCTGCCGTCCACCCTCTCTCATCCTCACTGCCGTCCACCCTCTCTCATCCTCTCTGCCGTCCACCCTCTCTCATCCTCTCTGCCGTCCACCCTCTCTCATCCTCTCTGCCGTCCACCCTCTCTCATCCTCTCTGCCGTCCACCCTCTCTCATATTCTATGCCGTCCACCCTCTCCCATCCTCTCTCTCTCTCCCTCTCCCTCTCTCTCTCTCTTCCACCCCTCTCTCTCTCTCTCGTCCACCCTCTCTCTCTCTCTCTCTCTCGTCCACCCTCTCTCTCTCTCTCTCTCGTCCACCCTCTCTCTCTCTCTCTCTCTCTCGTCCACCCTCTCTCTCTCTCTCTCTCGTCCACCCTCTCTCTCTCTCTCTCTCTCGTCCACCCTCTCTCTCTCTCTCTCTCGTCCACCCTCTCTCTCTCTCTCGTCCACCTCTCTCTCTCTCTCGTCCACCCTCTCTCTCTCTCTCGTCCACCCTCTCTCTCTCTCTCGTCCACCCTCTCTCTTCTCTCTCTCTCTCTCTCTCGTCCACCCTCTCTCTCTCTCTCTCTCTCTCGTCCACCCTCTCTCTCTCTCTCTCTCTCTCGTCCACCCTCTCTCTCTCTCTCTCTCTCGTCCACCCTCTCTCTCTCTCTCTCTCTCGTCCACCCTCTCTCTCTCTCTCTCTCTCGTCCACCCTCTCTCTCTCTCTCTCTCTCTCGTCCACCCTCTCTCTCTCTCTCTCGTCCACCCTCTCTCTCTCTCTCTCGTCCACCCTCTCTCTCTCTCTCTCTCTCTCTCGTCCACCCTCTCTCTCTCTCTCTCTCGTCCACCCTCTCTCTCTCTCTCTCTCGTCCACCCTCTCTCTCTCTCTCTCTCGTCCACCCTCTCTCTCTCTCTCTCTCGTCCACCCTCTCTCTCTCTCTCTCTCGTCCACCCTCTCTCTCTCTCTCTCTCGTCCACCCTCTCTCTCTCTCTCTCTCGTCCACCCTCCTCTCTCTCTCTCTCTCGTCCACCCTCTCTCTCTCTCTCTCTCGTCCACCCTCTCTCTCTCTCGTCACCCTCTCTCTCTCGTCACCCTCTCTCTCTCTCTCTCTCTCTCTCTCGTCCACCCTCTCTCTCTCTCTCTCTCTCTCGTCCACCCTCTCTCTCTCTCTCTCTCTCTCTCTCGTCCACCCTCTCTCTCTCTCTCTCTCTCTCTCTCTCGTCCACCCTCTCTCTCTCTCTCTCTCTCTCTCGTCCACCCTCTCTCTCTCTCTCTCTCTCTCTCTCTCGTCCACCCTCTCTCTCTCTCTCTTCTCGTCCACCCTCTCTCTCTCTCTCTCTCTCTCTCTCTCGTCCACCCTCTCTCTCTCTCTCTCTCTCTCTCTCTCGTCCACCCTCTCTCTCTCTCTCTCTCTCTCTCTCGTCCACCCTCTCTCTCTCTCTCTCTCTCGTCCACCCTCTCTCTCTCTCTCTCTCTCTCTCTCGTCCACCCTCTCTCTCTCTCTCTCTCTCGTCCACCCTCTCTCTCTCTCTCTCTCTCTCTCTCGTCCACCCTCTCTCTCTCTCTCTCTCTCTCGTCCACCCTCTCTCTCTCTCTCTCTCTCTCGTCCACCCTCTCTCTCTCTCTCTCTCTCTCGTCCACCCTCTCTCTCTCTCTCTCTCTCTCTCTCTCTCGTCACCCTCTCTCTCTCTCTCTCTCTCTCTCTCTCTCTCTCGTCACCCTCTCTCTCTCTCTCTCTCTCTCTCGTCCACCCTCTCTCTCTCTCTCTCTCTCTCTCTCTCTCGTCCACCCTCTCTCTCTCTCTCTCTCTCTCTCGTCCACCCTCTCTCTCTCTCTCTCTCTCTCTCTCTCGTCCACCCCTCTCTCTCTCTCTCTCTCTCTCTCTCTCTCTCGTCCACCCTCTCTCTCTCTCTCTCTCTCTCTCTCGTCCACCCTCTCTCTCTCTCTCTCTCTCTCTCTCGTCCACCCTCTCTCTCTCTCTCTCTCTCTCTCGTCCACCCTCTCTCTCTCTCTCTCTCTCTCTCGTCCACCCTCTCTCTCTCTCTCTCTCTCTCTCTCGTCCACCCTCTCA